>NC_087166.1:812500-820000 GCF_035594125.1 Scylla paramamosain
TAGGCTCGGGCATCGTGGCGGCGGCTGTTCGGTGGCGCTGAGTGACTGAGTGGCTGCACGATCGTCATCTGCTCTCACCCCGCCGACCCCGCAGCGCCTCCGTCGGTGGGAGAGCGCCCCGGGTCCCGTTACTGGAGCCTTTGAGTAATCATGCCATTCCTCACCTACACACACACACAAAAAAAAAAAAAATGCCCATCTCTTCCACCCCTGACAGCCTCTCGGTCTCATAAGAGAATAAAAAGATGAAAGAAAAAGCTTCCGTGTGTGAGAAAAGAAATCGAGGAAGGACGGCAAGGTGAGGCGGATCAAGTTATGCCACGATGCCTCTTTACTGGAGATGAGATGCCGCGGAACACAAAGAAATGAAAAGGATAAGCAAATATCAGCAGATCTGTTGGCCCTTCTGAGGTTGTATGTGATAAGCTACACCATCTTATGCAAGACGTTGAGGACAGATGAGGCGAACACAAAGAAAGAACAAGCATCAGCACATCTGTTGG
The DNA here is from genome assembly GCF_035594125.1 of Scylla paramamosain. Lineage (NCBI taxonomy): Eukaryota > Metazoa > Arthropoda > Malacostraca > Decapoda > Portunidae > Scylla > Scylla paramamosain. The sequence goes on from NC_087166.1 coordinate 813,004, forward strand.
CCCTTGCAAGAATATAATGTGATAAGCTACACTGTTTTACGTCAGAGATGAAGGATAGTCAAGATTGAAGCGACTATATAGTGTTATGTTTATAGCAGGTGAGTAACTGAAGGGTTAGACGAACAGAGCATCATGGTGCGTAGACAAAGTTTGAGTGCCAAGGAAGTCTTTGGAGTGGGTAAGGAGGCGAACTGTCTGGCACTAAGATCGTCAGTTAAATTTATACTGGATGAGAACTCTGAGGCTTGAACATGAGAGACAGGAAGCTGGACACGGAAGAAGTACAACAGACGCAAAAAAAGTCTTAGGTGGAAGAAGCGGGGAATCTCACGGTTCATTTAAGCCGATCACATTCAGACAACCTGGGGACTGGAGGAGCACAGGGGCGAGACACCTGAGGGACTACCTATCCAAACACCTCACTAGCTGGCTGAGCGTGGACATAACTGCGCCTCATTCAGCACTGAGGGTGGAGAGCAAGGACGAGACAGGCTGATCACTGAGTAAACCTCCCACACCTGCAGCGCCGAGGGTAAATATTGGTAGCGCCGCGGGATGGGACTTCCTGGTGACTCGAGGTTCCCACGCTGCGAGGCTCCGAGGCTTGCCGGCGGGGTGAGGCTTCTGGGGCGGGGCGTGGGGGGTGTTGGGGGCGTGAGAGGGGTGGGGACGTGCATGAGGCGGCAGGGCACGTCAGAAAATCCATGAACTTCGTCTTCGCTTAATCCAGTCAGGCCCAGAGAGGTCACAGACTCAGTGGGCGGGGAGGCTACAGCGTGAGGGTGACCACTAATGCACCAGGTTAATGACAAGTCGACTTTGAGGTTCAGAAAATGGTGATCAGTTATCTCACAAAACCACAAGAGGGCGGTGGGGGCGGCGGTTCAATTAAGAGAATTAGATTTAAGGTTCACAAAATTCTTATTAGTTACTTTACACACACACACACACACACACACACACACACACACACACACTTCAACTAGCCTATAAAAAGAACACAAAGAAAAGACCTTTAAAAATACACGCACTCACTCAAATACCAAACTTAATTTACTTTATAAAGAAATACAATGGAAAAAAAAATAATAATCGACCTCTCTCGCGTACGACAACCCTGGCAGAGAGAGACAAACTTCAACTGGACTCTTGACAAACAAACCCAAGAAACACACCACGATTAATCCCCAAGCGAGAACCCAGAGACAACCTCACCAAACACTCCTGTGCCTCATTACTAAGCTGGTGGTGCATCTAGGCCGATCTGATCTTGTCTCTTCTTCGGGCACAAAAAAAAAAAAACACAAAGAATGAAACCCCCCAATTAATGAGAGTGACGCTGCTGAAACCGATACTCGTGATGGATGAAATAATGGTCAAAAAATGGCAAACTGAAGAGGATGTAATGACACACTTGGTCAACGGCGCGCGCCAAATATTTTTCCGGATAACAATGTATGGTAACAATGGAATATCCTCTCTACGGTGCCTAAAGCTTCCTGGTTGTTGCTGGTACTGCGTGACTCAGAGGACCGGGCGTCAGGTGTTTGGGAGACGTGTGGAGGAGTGTTTGGGGGGAGGAACAGAGGAGGGGGGGAGTGTGGGTGTTGCTTGAGGATGGAGAATTAGAGACAAGAGGTGTAAAAGACAAAAGGATGAGGGATATAAGGGATGTGGAAGAGAAAGGATGAGGAAAATGAATGATAAGAGAAGCGTTTAGAGTAAGCATGGATATAAAGGATGGGAAGGATAGACAGATAAATGATAAGGAGGAAAAATTTGGGCTAAACCTGACTATAAACAATGCTGAAGATAAAAGAATAAGAAAAATAAAGAGCGAGGAAGATGAAGGATAACAAATTTGGCCTGTGGTTGACTGTAAACGATAAGAATGATAAGGAATGAGGGAAATAAAGATAGGACAATGAATGAAGAGGACATAGGATAAAGATAATTAGTTTCTGCTGTGTTTGGAAATAAAAGGTAAGCGATATGGAGATTACAGACTGAGGAAAGAGTCTGAGTTGTGCTTGAGGGTAAGGAATAGAGAGAGAGCAGAAGGCACAGCAGCGAGGTACCTGAGAAAGACCTGAACTGAAGGGACCCTTGTGGCTTCGAGGGTCAGGTGTCAAGCCTATTGGAAAAGAAAACTCGTCTGTTATTGGTGATCTTTTTAAATACTTTTTTCACGATCTTTCTTTTCCTCAACTACTTTTTTGCTGTCAGTTTTTTTTTCTTAATTATTTTCCTTCTCTTTTTATCACACGTTCGAAGATTTGTGCTTTATTTTTTATTATTTATTTTTTTTTACTAATCTTTTTCAGTATTTTCACGATTTTTTCTTTTTAATTACCTTTTTTTTTTTGCTGTCAGTGTTTTTTTTTATTCGTTTCCTTTTATTTATCACACGTTCGAGGATTTGCGCATTACTTTTTCTTCATTTATTTATTTATTTATTTATTTATTTCTACTATTCTAATTACCTCTCACCATTTGTCAGTGTCACTTTTTAAATTTCTTTTCGTTTGCTTATTTTTTTTCTCTCTCTCCCTTTCAACACGTGTTCAAAAAGGCGATTAGTTCATCATAGCCCATTTTTTTTAAGGTAGTTTTTATATTTTCTTTTTCGTTTTCACTTTACAACACAAAAAACAGAAAACCGCTCCTTATGTTCACCTGTTTCGTTCACTCCATATTTAAACCTTTTTCTCATCCCTTCTTAATGTCACTCACTTTCTTTCTTCCTTTTCTCCACTTCTCTCCACTTCAGTACCCACACAAAAGGGAGATTCACTCATTACACTCCCTTTTTTTCGTATTCTATTGTAACTCTTCCTTTCTTTCTTCCATTTTCGCTCTCCCTCTCCTCTTCACTCTCCCTTCCTCCTTTTCTGGCCACAAAACAGTTAGCTTCCGTCTCCTGCTCGTTCCCTCCGTCAGGCCGTCACCTTTCTCACCCTCCCGCCCTCCTGAAGTCCCACCGCTGCCTGCTTAGTGCTGGTTAGCCTCACACGTGGCTGAATACGCGAAGGGTCACCGGTTCTACGAGGTTCTATTTCGTAGTAAATTCAAGTTAGTCTACAAGGGTGATTATTTCTTTACTATCTTCACTACTTGTATGTGGACTGTGTGGTGTTATTTTTCCCTTGCTAAATCTTATGGTTCTATATATTTTTTTTCTTTGTTTCCTTTAATAGATGTTAATTTTCTCTATCACATTCAGCGGTTCTAAGTTAATTTTCCATTACCGCTAAATAAGATATGCGAGTGTTATTTCACTAAGGTCAGCGGTTCTAGAAAGTTGAGTTTAGTGATAGATAGACTTAACATTATCCTTACGTAACTCAGCGGTTCTACAAGGTTAGGTTGCGTAATAGAAAAAAAAATTTAAAAAGTACAAGTAAATTTTTCTTATCGAGCTTCTGTAAGGTTAAATATCGTGACAGGCTAAACATATGTACTTACCTTGTGTTCCATTACTCTGCTTGGCGGTTCTACAAGATTAATTTTCGTGGTATACTTGTCTCTATGGTTCTAAATTTCGTGATTAACCAACATACATCTTATCTACCTTTACTAAGTGCCTGACAGTATCATTAAAATAGTAATCTGTCTAGTGGTTTTGCACCGTCTTTTCTCACAAGTAGCATTATGAATATTTTAGTAGCTACTTTCAGTTTTACTTATCTGTGCGTGGTCACTGGAGACTCGCTCTTACCTGGAAAACAAGACAAAAATACATTAATACGACTGAGCAAGCAGATAATACACACAATTCAATGAACTATTATATTACGTAATTTTATGGCCTCGAGAAAGACAGCAAGAGACACAGACTCCAAGACCTTGATCAAACTCTACATCACAGCCACGCCTCGTCCCCCCACACACTTCTATATTCACACACCCACATTCTTCCCTCCCAGCCTTATAAGTGCACCTATGAGTTCCCACACGGCGGTACTCCTCAACACCCAGCACCTGACCACTGCCTCCACTAACACAACAAAGCAGTAGAAGCAACGTCAAATAATGCACAGGGGTGAGAGTTGCAGCGTTCTTTGGTATGTGGGGAGAGTAAACTACTGCACACACAGGGCTAGGCGGCATCCATCTCACTCCGTCACGTCAGGTAACATGATTATGACGCTGCCAAAAGATAATAGTGAACACTTTCAGCACACCAACACTGCCTCTGTTTGGCCAGCTGCCTCATGGAGTCTTCACGCGGGAGTCAGTGTTCGGAGCTGTTGAGGTGTCCGGTCGCGCAATTTCAATGTAGCAACCACGATTTCCTCAACCGCAGCGATGATAAATCTAACGTGCACAGAAATAGCCGCTGGTCAGCCTGTCATTTGTCACACAGGTATACATCACGAGGTCTTTGGCTGCGGGTGGCGAATAGTTTCCAAAGAGCAACCTGTCACCACCTGCCGGGTCGTCGCCCTCACTAATCTGGCAGCCTGGAATGTCCTCCCTGAGTCAACACACGCCGAGATAAAAGTGTAGGCAGTGGCATGTGTTATGGTGTTGACGTGATGACAAAGGCTAAGCTGACAATAACAAAAGGGTACGAATGGCATGGAGGCAGTGGCTGAGTTATAAGAAATGAACACAAGTTGTGTAAGGCAAGTAAAATGTGGTAGTGAAAGAATATGAAAAATAACAGTGAATAAAGTACTGCTGTTTTCCCACTTGTTTCCTTTCCCACCTCATTCAAGAAACACGAGGTGAAAAATAATAGAGGAAAATATGACTTCTGTTTTCCCCTGTTTTCTTCCACCACCTCATTCCAAAGGCCAGACAACCTCTATGGGACAGCAGCCGTGACAGCCCCGCGGGACACCTGTTGCTGCCGAAATGACTCAGTGTAGGAGGGGAGACAGATTCCTCCCATTACACGTGTCACCCTTCACGGGCACCAGGTGTCTGACGTGCTCCCTTCCCCCCACACACCCTAAACACGCCCTTCTCCCCACTCCCGCTCGTTTACCTCCCTAAACTCTCTCACCCATCCTATTTCCTCTCTTACATCTTCATGCTCACCTTCTCTAGACTCTTCTACAATAAACTCTTCCTCACCTGACACTATCTCTCTCTTTCACCTCTAAATACTCCCACTCATCCCCTTTCCTCTCTTATCTAACCTGAACTCTTCTTTTACGTCCCTAAATCATCTCACAGCTAACGTAAACACCCTCACTTTTACAGCACCCTCACTTCTCATTTCCTCACACCTTCCTTAATCTCCCTCTCTCTTCTACACCACACACAGCCTCGTCTATTACCTTCCTTCTCACGTTCGCTCATACTAAGCACCCCACTTGCATCCCTTAATCGTCGGCAGACAGAAATAGCGAGAGTCGATACGAATAACCATGCATGTATTCTTTTAACTCTCTCTCTCTCTCTGTGGCAGCAAACCTGATCCACGAAGGAAATGACTAGCGCGTTATGACTTCCTTCTTCGGGCAATACTGAGCTGGGCCAAATAATTTCCTGTACTTATCGGCTGCAGGTGGTGATTACTTGCAGCACACAACGGCTTCTGGGGACATGTCTTGGCATTACGTGTGTGTGTGTGTGTGTTTGTGTGTGTGTTTCGATTCCCTCCCGCCGCGGCACCCTTCCCTCAGGCCCTTCCTCCCCCAGGGCTGTCTTACCGTAAGGGATGTGTCTGTATTCAGCTCTCGATTTCACCTCTCTCTCTCTCTCTCTCTCTCTCTCTGCACCATTACATTTACAGAGTCACAAGCTAGCGAAAGGACGCTCACAGATTAGATTACAATATATTTTTCATTTCAGAGAGAGAGAGAGAGAGAGAGAGAGAGAGAGAGAGAGAGAGAGAGAGAGAGAGAGAGAGAGAGAGAGAGAGAGAGAGAGAGAGAGAGAGAGAGAGAGAGAGAGAGAGAGAGAGAGAGAGAGAGAGAGAGTCAGTCATTAAAGCCGGGTCAACCAGGAATTCGCGCCTCATGCAAAGGAAGTTGTCACAGGAACCTTTCAATTTTAGCTCCTTAAGAAAGACGAGACAGTGTGTTCGAAGAAGGATTGCGGTACTTTCCTTCTCTATTCGTAAGGCCACTGAGGAGGAGCCGGAGGGGGAGCGTGAAGGAGGGAGGAGTATGGGAGGAGAGCGAGGGAGAGGGAGAGTGAGGAGGAGAAAGGGGAGGAAGGGGAGAAGACGTGCTAGAGGAAATAAAGAGAAAGGAGACGATTTTTAGATGAGAGGAGATGAGACGTGAGCGAGAAGGAATGAGGAGAGGAATTTTTAAACGCAAAGAGAAGTAGAGACGTGACAGGGAGAGCGAAGGAAAAAAGAAAAAAAAGAAATTTTAGAGGAGAGAAGAGAAAAAGACGTGACGGGGAGTGAAGAGGAGAAAGGAGAGGAATCTTAGAGACGTGACTGGGAGAGAAAGGAGTTTTAATGTCCGTATTTGAGGTACAAGTCGGTGTGGCTGACTGGGGTTGTACAAGGAGGTGGTTTTCAACTAGTGTCGGAGTGTAAGTAGGGAAAGCAGAGCAGACAGGGGCAAGGGATGACAGGGGGCGACCAAAGGGGCAGGAGAGAGCAGACAACAGACATGCAAGTTCATAAAGCCGAGTTTATAAACTAAGGAGGAGATGTGTGACAGGGGAAAACAAGAAGCTCGTAAGAAACTGATAAAAGACGTGATACTCGAGAGGGGAAATGTGCAAGAAGGAACTGGATGAAGAAAAAAAAAGACGATAAAAACTGATATAAACTGATAAAACTGATAAAAAAAAATAACAAGATAAAAAAAAAGCTTTGTACAGCCCAGTGAGGGAATGTGACTGCAGTACAACTTATAAAACACCACGTGCAGTTCAGAAAACGAAACACGTCTTCACTACCAATTAATATAAACAGCTGGAGTGCAAGTTACAAAACACCATGCATAATCCAGAGAGGGATAGCGTCCTCACTACCAGATATTAAGCAGTGTACGTGTGAACCAACGAGGAAATGAGAACCAAT
>NC_087166.1:825000-842500 GCF_035594125.1 Scylla paramamosain
TCTTGCGTTATTAAAAGATGTGCGAATTGTCGATTGCAAGATATTTTCAGAAAAAAAAGTTTTATCTGAGTCAGTATGCAACACATACAATGAAGCTGATCAGTAGAGAATGTCAGAATTTCAAGGCGCCATATGACTTCGTTGTTATTGCGTCAAAATGCTGATTAATTAATTCAATCATTCCATCAATCAACAAGAACCGAATGTGATGTTACTCACAACGCGCCCCTGACAGAACAACTCCATCTTTGGAAGTAATGTTGCACAGGTGACCAGCAAATGACATCCAGGTGTGAGACTTTTACCGCAGCGGTGCCCTTTGTCATTTCCTCGTGGGGGCGGGGCGGCCGTGAGCAACACTGGCGGCCGGCACCACCACGGGCGCCGGGAATCTGAATACCAAAGGCTGGCGCTGTGAAGGACGGCCGGAGGGAGTTAGGTCACGTTAGCTCAGTTTCTTTTTTGTCACTTTAGCATTCCGCGCATTAACCTGCTGCAGTCCAGCGCCCTTTGTATTCAGGTTTGCACTGCCCACAGCTCGCTTTCATTTGGTTATTGTGACTGTTTGCTTCAGAACCGTAAAAGTGGACGATTAGAGAAACAGAACGGCAATCGAGGGCAGACAGAGAATTGAACGAAGGGACGAGATGAGAAGTTTAGCAAGGCTTGCGTGTTACAAATGGACAGCTGACGCGAAGTAATTGAGATGGTTGGGGGAGGCCTTTGTCCTGCAGTCATGGATGCTGCTGCTGCTGATGATGATGATGAGGAGGAGGAGGATGAGGAGGAGGTGAACAAAAGGTACAGTTTGAGGATGTGCATCAATGATTTTCTAAAGAGAATTAGTGAAGAAATAAGTTTGGAAAAAAAAATACTGTAACAGACTGAGTGCGTGCTGAGAAAAGTCAGTCTTCCTTGAATGATGCCTTACGTGCAGCCTGTGTGTTCGGTCTTATTACACTGCACTCAGCTCAAGGCCATTCCCAGCACCTCCAATATCAATATCAGCACTTCCTGAGGATGCTAACAGCGCAGAAGAAATGCTGGGACAGACGCTCAGAGGGAGAGGAAGGGTGAGGTGTGAAAGGATTCAGAATGTGAGAGGAACTTGAAGAGAACTGAAATGAAGGATAGAGAGAAGAGGGTGACGTGAGGGAAGAAAGGGAGACACAAGAAGAGCCAGGGACAAGCGGGACAAGGGTGACGGTGAGTGAAAGGAAGGTGAACCAGGAGGAAGCACAGGTAAGGCAGCAGGTAATGGAGGGTGGTGAACACAAGGCTAATTCAGACTCCAGCCAATGAGACGAACTGCAATTACGTGGCACGGCTCATTACAACGGAAACCACCGGCCTAGGAGCTCCATTTATCCCTCCAGACAAGAGAGGCCTCGAGGCGGGCTGTCCTGAGGCCACACACACACACACACACACACACACACACACACACTGGCAGGCCTTCCCTTGAGATCGCTCAGTGCAAGGATAGACAAGACAATAATTTAATCTTCTTTAGTTAGTCACATTTTAAACTTCATGTTCTTTCAGTGTTTAAATTGTGCACGGCGTCAGTATCATCCTTATCATCACCATTATCATCATCATTATTTTCATCACCATCGTCATTATCATCGCGTTCCTTGATTCCACAGTGGGACGAATGGTTTACTTAATGATCGGGGCAAGGGTTAAGCCTGATTCCACGCCACGGTACCCTACGTCCTGGCGAGGCCCTGCACTGTGACAGGAGACGCAGCCCAGACTGTCTCTAGCAGCAAAGAGGTTCATGTGTGTAGCCAGACTGGGAGCGCCGGCCATCCATGCACTCAATAGGTAATGACTGGATGATAGTTTCAATACCGGTTAAGGTCTTGAATAAATGTCCTCCCGCTCCGGTGCTTCATTTGTTCTCATCTGTCATCATCTCATTATCACAACTTGCCTGAAGTGTCTTTTATTACTATCGTCATCTAAGGAATCTCACTCAGGATGCTCACAAAAGCTTCATTTTACCTATAGAAGGTTTACGCCTTTCTCTAAGACTGCCTGTAGCGCTGCGAGTTTCACGTGTCGAAAGTGTCACACACCTGCTGCAGTTTGGTGAGCGAGAGTCTCTGGGTAATTAACGGACTTTGGTGTTTGGGGACTCGCTCACACCACAACTGACACGCTTAAAACTAACACTGAGACAGCATGGGGACGTGAAGGGAACGAACCAAAGACGGCAGATCTAACGCAACACGGCACGCTGTTATAGTTCTTGCGTGAGTTTATTCCCATTACACCCCACTGCGGCAAAATTTACTTGAACCCTACTAGACTTGACGGTAAGAGTTATAAAAGTAAACTCACGAGAGAGAGAGAGAGAGAGAGAGAGAGAGAGAGAGAGAGAGAGAGAGAGAGAGAGAGAGAGAGAGAGAGAGAGAGAGAGAGAGAGAGAGAGAGCCTTCCGTTATTTTAGATCGATGTCTTCTTAGCATTGCGGGACGAGGCACGAGGCAGGATTAAGCTCACCATACAATTCTTTAGCATGACAGAAACGACGATTCCAGCAGAGGTAAAGCGGAGAAGGTGGAGCGCTTGCGTGATGGGAACGACTCTTCTAGGCCGCGATGACCCTCAGAGGCACGAGAACAGAACAGAATGAGGAAGACGAGCCGCCGTGGCCAGGGAGCGAGAAGCCCACCTCACGACATCGCCTCAGCTCAACAGGAGAGAGTAATGTTCAGTGCAAGTTTATGTAAGTCTGCCTTATTTTCTTCGGTATGCTGAATAAAAGTAAATGCAAGTTTTTTTTTTTTTTTTTTTTTTTTTGAAGGCACGAGAGGAGATATTCAAGAGAAGCAGCGGAGGAGGAATAAAGGAGAGAGATACAGTCAGGTGCAGGAATGAACGGTCATCACTACGGTATCTTGGTTACGAGTCTTACCCATAAAGACACAACACACCTATGGCTGCAATACTCTGTGAATGAAACCACTTAACCACTTAAATTATCATCACATTTAAATATCAGACAAAAAAGAAGTTAAAATTTCCCATACTGAATAAGAGGTATGTAAAATCTGTCAGTTTACCGGGTCACGTGCACGAAGCTCCAGTCTCACCCCAACGCCAAGGTGTCAGCGGCGCCGTGCACGTAGGTCGCGGGATGCTGAACGCTAAGGAACCGGTTTTAGGGAGGGAGAGGGAAAGGAGGGAGTAGAGGAGAGGATGGAAGGGAGAGGAAGAGGCAGGACTAGCAGCATGACATCATCCCTCTCCCTCTCTCCCTCCCTCCCTTCTTCTCTCCTCTCCCTGCCCATGAGACCCGTTACCCACAGTCCAGGAGTGCCCTTTAGGGGGGGAGAGGGAGACTGGAGAGCCCTAGAGCATCCACAGCGAGCCAAAAGAAGTAGCAGCACATCTCTTGCCGTGTTTTCTCGCATTGTAGTACATATTTTTTTTCTCGTTTCCCGTGTTTTTCTTTGCTTTGTAACGGAGGGTTTGTTTTTTGTTTATTGTTTTTGTTTGTTTGTGCCTCGGTGCGTTTCCATGGACGGGTTGGTTAATTTAACGCCTCCTAGAGATTATCTAAAGGATTGGCAAGCTACGTGACTCTGTGTAGAGGGAGAAAGGTGTTTTGCTTCCTTACCTTCATGTGTGTGTGTGTGTGTGTGTGTGTGTGTGTGCGTGTGTGTGTGTGTGTGTGTGTGTGTGTGTGTGTGTGTGTGTGTGTGTGTGTGTGTGTGTGTGTGTGTGTGTGTGTGTGTGTGTGTGTGTGTGTGTGTTGGTAAGCCTTCCTCTCCTCCAACAAATCATCGAAATAACACACACACAAAGGGGGGGGGGGGGGAAATACAGGTTTAGCTTATCAAACACATATTGACACTGACTGATGAAGCACAAAGCAGCTGGAGAGAGTAAGGGAGGGAGGGAGGGAGAGGGCGAGAGAGAGAAGGAGAGGAGAGGATGACTGAGGGTGATAGGAGGAGGAGGAAGAGGAGGAGAGCAGAGAAGAAGAGAGAGGCTGGAGGAAGAAAGGGAGGGAGGAGGGAAGGGTGGAGGGGACGGGCAGGGTCGAGGCGTCTCCCGTTGGCGTCCCGTTACGAACCTGGAAGAATAACGCAACCCGGGAAAGCCTCAAGGAAATGGCAAAAAGGGAAATGAACTGCCCTAATGGAGAAGGCGGCACTCACTGTTGCAGGCGCGGGATGCTCAGCGCTGCGAGACGGTGAGCCGTTAATTAAGTTCTCACGGAATATTTTGCTTACCTGCCTGCCTGCTATACGTCTCACCTCCTCCATTGTCACATCTCCACGCAGACTTTTGAATATTGTGAGAGGAGGCATCTATCTTCTTATTCTTCTTATTCTTCTTATTCTGTTCTTTTAAATTGTTCTCCCTGTTTTCTTTCCTCTTTCTCTTCCTTCCATCTCAATTTGTTTTTCTTCGTATTTTCTTCTTTTCTTCCTCTTCCTGCTCTTATTTCTATCTCCATCTTAATTTTGTATTTTGTTATTGGAATTGTTTTCTTCCACAGTTTTCTTCTTCTCTTTCTCTTTTTCTTCTTTTACTTTTCTTTTGGTTCATTTTATTACTTAGAGCGTGTTTTTCTCTCCTCGGTTCTCTTCTTCTTTTTTCTCCTATTTATACGAATGTCTCTTTTCTATTCTTTCTTCTTTTCCTTCCCATTCATCCGTTACTCTCAACTTCTTACTTTATCTCAGTGGCTTGTCTAAACATTCGTGAGGCGACGCACGGAAAGAGATTTTGGGGAAAATTTACGCACGTGGAGACCAGAGATGGGATTAAGAATATACACATAAAGAAATTCCGTTACTTTCCGCTCCAAGACGTGACGGAAAATAAAAAGAAAATTCTATTAACTAACTGTGTTGATCTTTGTGCCTGAGGTGGACTGCTGCTTCTGCCTCCCTTGTGAATTTTAAGCGTTTCCCTGACTGCCATATGAGATAACAGCACCAGGACCAATGCATGAAATCTTTATAAGCATCTCCACGAAAGAAAGTTATTAAAAAGAATAGATTTTGCAATTTCTACCCCGTTTAAAGATTGTAGGTGGCTATAAAACTAGTGAAGATGTCTTAAAGAGATTAGAAATTAAGGAAAGATGTAAGAAATAGCGGTCCAGGGGTTAAACTTAGAACAATGTGCAAAAACTCGCGACGCCTTTATTTTCAAGGGGCGCGTATAACGTAATCGTATAAGCGGCCGGGTGAACCTGTGTGTGACTTGAGGTGTTATTGTGGAGGGGAAGGTGAGTGCATGGAGGTGACCCTGGGAAAGGTCAGGTGAGGGAGGTCGATGTCAGGTCATGGGTGAGCCACAATCTTCCAGTTAATGTCAATAGCAGCACCGTTACTGTATAAGAGACCACCACCACCACCACCACCACCACCAAGGCCCGTCCCGCCCTGCCGCCACCACTGCCACCACGCCCTTCCATCTCATCCTTCACCACCCTCCACCTTCACCACCACCACGAACTTTTCACCCTCCACCGTTCCACCTTTCCATACCATCCAGCACCGTCCCTTCCCGCTATCACCGTCACCATCTTCCACTTGTTCCTTACCGCTCCAGCGCCCCTACCTCGCCTTCTCATCCTATACATGTTACAGCTACACTGATGGAGAAGAAATGAAGCACAAGATAGGAAGAAATATATGGAAGCGAGATAAGAAGAAAGAGGAAAACGAAACACAAGAAGAGATGAAATGGATAAAAAACGAGATAGGAAGAAAAAAGAGGGAAACGAAATAGAAGATAAGAGGAAAAATATGAAAAAAAATAAATAGGGATAAGGAGGAGGAAAAGTAGCTACCCCATCCTTCCCTGTCCCACCACCACCACCACCACCACCATCCCACCCTGCACCACCTAACCATCCCCAGCACCACGCCCACCCTCACACAACTACCTCCCATAATCACAATAATTACCGCACTGCCATTACTGTTACCGTTTTATCACTACATCCTAAGCACTAAAATCATCATCGCCTCTTTTAACTTTAACTAACATCACGTCTGCAGCAATAAAACGCCTCTAACATTACCTCTCCTGCAGCGACCGTGACAACCAGCACCACCACCACCACCAACTGACGCCACGCCCCCCTCGCCGCCTCAGGACCCAATACCCTAGAATCTCACGTTTTTCATTCGCGCACAGGTAATAAAGAGACAGCTGCTGTTTCCGTATGATGCATGAACCTCCCCTTACTCCTCCACCTCTCCCTCCTCCTCCCTCTACTACTACTACTACTACTACTACTGTTACTGCTACTACTCGCCTCGTTAGGGCAGGGATGCGGTCTCCCTCCACCAATCATCACGGTAAGGAGAAGTTCGACTGTCCGTTACCTGTCTCTCATTAAGTCGCAAACAAATGTCTCCCGTTACAGTAACCTGACGCTTGTTGAAGGCACCACCACCACCACCACCACCGCCATCGTCACCACCGTCGCCGCCGCTACTTCCTCCTCCTCTTCCTCCTTCTGGCAATGCATTGTTGTTGTTTTGTTGTTGTTGATTATTATATTCAGTTGTTTTGTTCCGACTACGGTATGGGGGTAAGACATTACGACGTGACAGTGATGAGGCGATACGGCAACTCCTGTGTATGTACAGAACTCAATATTTACCCCCAAAAAAATAGTAATAAAACGCAAACTATCTGGTTCACATATACCATTAAAAGTGAATTTCTAACCTAAATTTAAATGTATACGATCCGCATCTTCAAAACCTTCTACATTATCAGGGCTCGCATGTCAGTTAAGAGACAATTTGACCACGTTTACTTTCACACCAAGACCCAAATTCATCCAGCACAGAACAGGTACGGGCAGCTATGGGGCACTACTCAGAAAGCTGCGACCTGGCGAGTACAGTCACTGGAGGTCACTGGCGCCCCTCCTTTTTGTGCCTCTGTGTGTATGTGTGTGTGAACTGGTGACCTTTCCCTTCTACAGGATGGTGAGGTCACAGGTCTCAACGTAGGTCCGTACCCATTTTCTGATAGGTCAATAATGGGTACTCTCTCTCTCTCTCTCTCTCTCTCTCTCTCTCTCTCTCTCTCTCTCTCTCTCTCTCTAAAACACGAAGACAGGGCAATCATGGAACGCTATTAAAGTCATTACTACTATTTTTGCAGTTTTTAAGGCGACAGTAACTTGCCTATATAAGAACGCAACACCTTGAATCCTGTGATGACAATGAGACACAACGATCACTATTATCATCATTATTACTCCCATCATCATTAGGGGCCATTAAGTAAGAGTCTGCTACAGGACAAGCGAACAGCGTGAGACAATAGATGGATAGATATAGATTGATAGACTGATAGATAGATAGATAGATGGATAGATAAGTAGGAAGGTAGGCAGGTATACTGATATATAGATCGACAGAAAGACAGACAGGTAGATAGATAAACAGGCAGACTGGTAGATAGCAGATAAATAGAAAAAAATAGATCAATACTAGACAGACAGAGATAGATAGGGTTACATGCACACACAGACACACCAATAGATAGACAGTCTTATAAAGTTGCGTGTAGAAAAACTAGGTAAGGTAATTTTGAAACCGGAGTAACATACATTTTCCCACTTACATTTCAACAACATGCATTCCTCTCTTTCCTCGCGACCTCAGGAAATACGTAGAAAGTTCAAGCCTGAGCCTCCTAAAGTCTTTCCCTCACGTAAGCCAAACTACCATCCTGCAAATCAGTGTTCAGAATATTACAAGCCCAAGGACACGAAAACTGGCTTTGGAGTCTTCTTTCAGCACAGCAATGACTAGTTCTTGTGAGCTATTAAGTGTTCTTGGCTCCACTCCAGTTACTCCTCCGCGTGGCTCCACCTTCCTCACCTTTACTGCAACGTGTGGAGGGGAAGAGAGGTGAAGCTGGACATGGGGTGATGCTTTCTGTGTATTCCATTGTGTCTTGGGAGGTGTTGAGTGCAGTGGCAAGGCGTAAAAGGATGAATACAATCGTGGAAGGAGAAATGGATGGAGGAATGGATGAATGGATGAATGGTTGACTGGTTGGCTTACTGGATGGATGGAAGAGCAACATCGGACCTTAAAATCTACCTTGTCTATTCGTCTTGTCTCAATCTTACTGTCCCGTCAGTCTGTTACGGTATTTTTAGGCACCGTTCAAAAACATGCTAAGGCGAAAAATAATAATAATAATAATAAAAAAAAGTGCATTATTTCCTTTGTGAAAAACTGCAACTAATCTCATCCTGTATTGGGTTTGCTTCCTTTCACTTCAAGGACGCTTCACTAATTTGTCGTGTCCCCCGTTTTCTTCATACGTCCTTAGGCAACCAAGACTCCAAGGTGATAAAAGAATAAGTTCCACAGTAAAGACGCGCATTAGATCTCAAATGTTATACTGTCCTTCTTACTAACAGAATTTCTACCATTTTTATCTTTTTCTTTCGTTTCCCCTCTCGTGTCCCTCTCCTCCTCTGCAATCTTAAAATTCCCTCGTCCACTCTTTCCTTCTCCTCGCTCCTCTCCTTACCTATCGTGACTCACCTGACTCACTGATCCCCTCATCATGCTCCATTACACACACACACGCACACACACACACACCTCATCCACACCTCCCTTCTGCCCACTCCTCACTACACTCATGACCCTACTGATCTTTTACACCCAATCGCTCTCCTACACTCCTTCCCTCCCCCGGAATAACGGACTTCAAATTATTACTGATTTTTTTAAACCACATTTCCGGCACGAGCTGTAGTGATTTTTACATAACTTGCTTCCTCTTCTGTTTGTTTGTCTGTCTGTCTGTCTGTCTCTCTGTATTTCTTCCCGCTAGTTGGTCGTGTGGATGCTGCGTCTGTGGTCTTTCTGGATTGGGGGGTGGGGGTGGTGGAGGAAGAAGGGGAGGAGAGGAAGGGGAGAGGAGGGGAGGGGAAGGAAAAGGAGAGGAGGAGGAGGAGGAGGAGGAGGAGGAGGAGGAGGAGGAGGAGGAGGAGGAGGAGGAGGAGGAGAAGAAGAAGAAGAAGAAGAAGAAGAAGAAGAAGAAGAAGAAGAAGAAGAAGAAGAAGAAGAAGAAGAAGAAGAAGAAGAAGAAGAAGAAGATTTTGTTTTTTCCTAAGTGGAAGATCAGATAAGTCTCTCTCTCTCTCTCTCTCTCTCTCTCTCTCTCTCTCTCTCTCTCTCTCTCTCTCTCTCTCTCTCTCTCGTTAAGCGTCGACAGGCTTTCATCTCTCTAATCTCCGTTTCTCCTCCTTTCCCTTCCCTTTCCTTCCCTTCTACCTTTCCTCTCTCTTCCTTTCCCTTTCCCTTCTCTCCTCTCCTGCCTCTCCTCTCCCCTGTCTTCACTAGAGGCGAGGCGCGGGGCTGGTGAAAGGATCCTAGTAGTGTTTACATTCACTCACTATGCACTTCGAGGGATGAGGGACAAATGTGCTTCTATACTATGCGTGAATCGATCCCTTTTGCTTTCCTTACGTCTGTCGAGTTGATAAGCTGTGGTTCTGGGCAAAAGTACACGTCTGAGTCTGAGTCGAGTTGTTACCTAATACTTTTCTCCCATTGTTGGGTCTCGTGAAAGGTCAAAATACTATGTTATTCTAATTTATGGCTCTGTTCTGGTTTCTTTTTGCTCTCCTGAACTTCAATCTTTTTTTTTTTTTTTTTTTTAGGTATGGCATTTAATATTTTTGTAGTATCGGTGTGATTCGTGTAAAGGCAAGACACTGTTGTCGTTTATTGGTCTATTCCTTATTGTTTTAGTTTGTCTTTCCTTCCATTTGCTTCTCAGACACATTTATATGTCATACTTTCTGCAACGAGTAGATTTCTTGCTTCATTTGTCTTTATTTTCTCCTCTATGGAAAGCTTTCAGTAAAGAATTGGACGATGCTGAAACTAGTTTTCTCTATTATTACTTTTCAGATTTTTTATTTTTGCAGGCACAGTTTTGTAACATTTAACAACAATAATCTTGCTTTTATGTTTATTTTCTCCTCCACGCGACGCCCACGTAACTGCAACAACAAAAGGAAAGAAACTTCTCTCCTGGTATCAATGTTTTTTGTTTTTTACTCTAAGTATACGTTACAAGACTAACACAATGTTGTACTACACTTTAGCAACGCCTTTCATTCATCAATACTTTCTCCGCGTGACGCTTACACGACATAAACAAAATACAAATACTCCCCGAGCATCACAGTCAACACGATCTAAATATACCCTACAGCAGCAACGCAACTCTTATTTACAATGGTTTTACTGCGCGCGATCCAGGTCGAGGTGCCAGACAGCAGCCGCGGCACAGAAAGTTGACCTACACAGAGAGTGGAAGTGCCTGAAGCCGCCGAGGGCCAGGAGGGGAGAGTGATTCGGAGTGGCGACGCCCGCCCTGGAAGGAGAAGGAAGACCCACTCTCCCTTTCCTCGTCGCACTCGTGTACTGAGATGAGGTCGAGGAGAAAGTTCACAGGTAGGATTAATGGGAACACCGAGGCGGGATGAAGGCAGGGTTTGTTTACGTTCTTAGCATCAGGCGGGAATGTAAGGAACGCCTGGTAGTAAATTAATCTGTTTTAATTACAATGGGAACGCTGAGACAAGGGACAAAGGCAGTGTTTATTTAGCTGTTGATTCTCAGCACCAGGTGGGGAAGTAAGGAAGATGAGATAGTAAAATGAGGTTGTGTTTTAATTACAATGGGAACACCGAGACAGGGGTGGAGGAAGGTAGTGGTTTGTTTATTTTTACTAGTTTATTCATTGCACAGGTAGGAAAAAAAAGGAGGTCATGTTTGTAATACAGATATGAATTTTTTTTTTTCCCAATACTTCCTCTGTGATTTTTTGTATGACACGCTGCTTTGTTTTTATCAGTTCACTCAGCAACAATGTACTGGAATGCAAGGAAAGTGAGGCGGAAGAAAGATCACGTTTTTCTTAATATCTTCCATTTTCCTTCCCTTTTTCTCCTACGCCCATCAAGAACCTTTAAACGACACCTTACTTTTGACTTAACAACTGACTGCATTAACCCACACCACTTACTACAGACGCACCAAGAAGAAAATTTACTATTAAAACAATAAGATATAAACCTCAAGTGATGGGAAGACAGACAGCAACAATCATGACGGGAGTGGCAGGTGAGTGACTCGGTTCGCTCACAGTAACAAAATAAGAACACCTGGCGAGTGATTGGAAGATAGAAAGCGAGAGAGTGTGAGGCTGGGTAACAAGATGCTGCAATGAGGAAGGGAGAAAACGTAAAACCGGTTACACCAAGCATGGAGGCAGAGACTTTTCCCTCCAGTTACGTATCGTCTGTTCAAATACGGTGTGAGTTATGAATTCGTTACATAAGTTGATTTTTTTCGGACGGTATGTAATTATCTTGACGCTGACAGAGGCGAGAGCAAAGGGAAGGGAGGAGGAGCAGTTTGTGACTACAGGTGCTGAAATGAATCGAGACAATGCAAAATGATACGTAATAAGTGATTCAATTTGGGAGGGGGGGAAAAAAAAGAGAGAGAGAAAGAAAAGAAAAAAAAACAGTTTGACTTTATACTCTTAACTCCTTCGATAAACGTAAATAATAAAAAAAATAGCAAAACAAAAAAAAAGCAAATAAATAAATACATGGACAAAGTAAATAAACAACCAAAATAAGTAAACAAAAAGGAAAACAAACATTCGCACGTAAACACAACACAAACATGAACTTCCTGACGTGACCCACACCAGTGAATCACTCGCAAAACGGAACTTGGCACGAGGGAGCGGAGTCGCGGCCACACAGCTGCCGCTCCAGTGACTGAGCACCATATAGGGCGTGCCAGTGGAGGGAGGGTGGAGCGGCGGAGTAAGTGAATAAGTGGGCGCTGAAGTTGAGGGGTGAACAGGAAGGGGTGACGAGAAGTAAGATACAAGAGTGAGAATTGAGTGATACGGAGGACTAAGGAAGTGAGAGCAGTGATGAGTGGACGAGTGAGGCAAAACAGAGGAAGAGTGACGAATAAAATAAAGTGCTTGAGAGAAGAGGGTAATATAAGACAGTGACAGTAGCGGAGATGAGGTGAAGCGAAGCAAAATGGAGGATATACTAAAATAAGATGAAGTAAAAGAAATATTGAACAGCAACGTATTGTATATAGCGAACCAAGTATACTAGCGTTACGTAAGGGCAAAATTTTGAGTTACACAACAAAGCAGGGAATTTTAGTGTAACCCTTTCACTGTCAGACGAATTTCCCCATAAACATCTACATCACCATTTTTTTTAAATAATATCTTAAAATAGTTTTGCAGCTTTAAAAAAAAAATGAACCTACCATTCTCTTAGTGCGTGCGTGCGTGTGTGATCATACAAACAACTCCCCTTACAGCCTTACATATTTAGTTAACAAAGAATAACAATAACAGCAGAAAAAAAGGTCAATACACAACACGACCCTGCCAGTAAGCAAACCCTGCATCATACATGTCCAAATAACATAGAAAGAAAGCAAGAGGAGTAACGGTGAGGGAGAGGGGAGAGGGAGAGGGGAGGAAGATACAAGCGTGTGGTGGCGGAGTGCCTGGAGAAGTGAGGAAAGTGGTGGTGGCAGTGATGGGAAAACTGGTGGTGGAGTGTGTAGGAGTGGATAAGTGTAGTGGAAGTGAGACAGCGAGAGCGAGAGCGAGAGAGAGAGAGAGAGAGAGAGAGAGAGAGAGAGAGAGAGAGAGAGAGAGAGAGAGAGAGAGAGAGAGAGAGAGAGAGAGAGAGAGAGAGAGGAGAGAGCAAAAAACAAACAGTCAGGTAGAGAGGAGCCTCAGAAAAAGACGCGGCCACGAAAAGATGTATATGGAGATTTGCATAAGGGTGTGGCGCAAGAAGTACTGCGTGGAACAGACCGAATGTGAGAGAAGGAGGGAACCGCGGAGGAATAAGGGGAGAAATTGAAGAGTCTGGTGGAGGAGGAAGAGAAATATGGGGAGAAATCGAGTTACTGAGTTCGAGGAGGAGGAGGAGGAGGAGGAAGGAGATGAAAGGAGGACAAGGACAAGGACGAGGACGAGGAGAAGGAGGAGGAGGAGGAGGAGGAGAAGGACGAAGAGTACACAAGAATGAGGACAGGTAAGAACAACAAAGAGAAGAAGACTAGCAGCAGTAGCAGGAGGAGGAGGAGGAGGAGGAGGAGGAGGAGTAGGAGGAGGAGGAGGAGGAGGAGGAGGAGGAGGAGGAGGAGGAGGGGGGATATATGAAGGCGACTACAGATGATGCGTAAGACCAGGACAGGGGGAGGGGGAGGGAGAGGGGGGGAGATCTATGACGCAGAATTAAACTAAGGCACGATCATTATGTCAGGGATGAACAAAGAAGATTGCCTTGAGCGCCAGAGTACCGAGGCAGCAGCAGCAGCAGCAGCAGCAGCAGGACTGACGGTGAGGGTGAGAGTGCGAGAGTGAGGGGCGCCGAATCCAGGCCGGTAAACATGCCAAGGTGAAAGGATCAGCCTGAAAAGTGAAGGATGGCTCGCTGCTCCTTCTCCCTCCTGCACCAAACCTGTGTGTGTGTGTGTGTGGGTGTGTGTGTGTGTGTGTGTATCTAGATAACTGGATTATTTTTATTTTATTTATTTATTTATTTATCTATTTATTTTTGGTTTCAGAAGCCTCGTAACTAAACTAAAATCTCGTTTGCCGGTAACAGCGATTAACAAGTTTTCACGACGTTCTCACGTTTAATTCCAATCAAATGTTATCATCTTATATATACATAAACGACAGCTGAAGCAGACGTCGCCTCAACTAGAAATATGTGACTCAAATGCTAAAGTGAAAGTGTTCTCACAGCGAGGCTCAGAATTTCTTGAGGTTAGAACAGTTTTTTTTTTTTGTACAGCTTTGCCAATTCAAACCGCGGCATCATGTAGAAATCAATGAAGAAAAAAAAAAAAAAGAAAAAAAAACTTCTCTTCACTAAAAGCTTAGATAAAAGTTTTCTCTCACAGATGAGCGAAAGCTGTTAGGTTAGGTTAGTTTTCCCACATGACTACACAGCTTTGCAAAAATTTCTCCCCGAGGACTGCAAGTTCTGCACACTGAGACACACAGAAGGCGTCATGAGGTGGTCACACACAGGCCAGGGTAAGTCACGACCCCCGCCCGGCACCTTCCCCCCCCCCCAACACTTTCTCCCGAAGGTGCAAGGCGGGGGTCAAAAGGTGGTTGGCGGCCAGCTGACCCTATACTCCCTCTCCCCTACCTCCCAGCCCGACACTCCTCCCTATCCCCCTCCCTTTCTTGCGCCCTCTCCCTAGTCTCCCAACTCCCTCTACCCACACCCACGTAGCGTTGTGCAAATGTTTGTTTACGTGAGAGAGAGAGAGAGAGAGAGAGAGAGAGAGAGAGAGAGAGAGAGAGAGAGAGAGAGAGAGAGAGAGAGAGAGAGAGAGAGAGAGAGAGAGAGAGAGAGAGAGAGAGAGAGAGAGAGAGAGAGAGAGATGGTGGACGAAGGAAACCCCACCTCATAATTCCCAGGAGCAGTGAGGCGCCAGGGAGCAATAAGGATCCATAGGGCGCCCTCCTGTGTCTCCCTGTACGCCGCCATTACTTCCTCGTCCCCTCCTGACCTTTGCTTCGTAGCGTCCCCTCCCATATCCTTTCCTTCCTCCCCCCTCACCTGCCTCCGTCTCTCTTTCTCTTTCTCTCCCCCTCTCTCCCCTTCACTTTTTCTTCCATATGGTTTTTCTTCGAGTTTTCATTCAATTTTCTGTTGTTTTGTGAGTCTTTCATTAGCACCAGATTGTCACTCATTTCTGTCTCTATCTTTATTATCCAGTTTCTTTTTTTCATTTTTTTTCATTCTTGTCTTAAGAGTTCCTGTTTTCTTTTCCTTGTTTTTAATTTTCTTCCTCCTCTTTGCCTTTTCCGTTCTAATGCTCTCTATCATTCCCTTTCTCTTCTCCCTTCCTGTTTTCTTTTTCCTATTATTTTCTTATTCCCTTTGCATTTTCTTTTTTATCCTCTATCATTCCTTTTCTCTTCTTTTCCATTCCCTCATCCTCTGTACAGTATCATTCTCCTTGCTATTTCCATTCCCACCCTCTATATCATTCCATTTATCATATTTCTCATTACCTTCCTCCTCCTTACTATTACTTGCCTTTCCCGTTCACTCTCACCGCTATCACCTGATCACCTGCACTGCTTCCCTCCCGAAGGTCCCCCGCTTGATGTTCCTGTTGACATTTCTCTAAGTTCGTCCACCACCGCCCCCCCACTTCCGCGCACTCAGTTCCATGGAGTGCCACGTTTTCAGTCATTCTACTCCCTTCCTTCTAGACGCTCAGTACTGAATGCTAAGGAGAGCCTAACGGAAGCCTAAGAAGCAGGAAGAGGGGGTGATTTTATACATAAGAACCGTAATTTGATTTTTATAGTGTTATTCAGACCGTGATTTATGTGGAAGGGGTAAAATGGCGTACTTTTTGGAGTCTATGCAGTAAGATGTGGGTACAGGTGTGGTGTTAGAGGTGGTTTAAGTCATAGGAGCATAGAAGCATAGGTGGTTTAAGTCATAGTGTGTGTGTGTGTGTGTGTGTTCAAAGGGGCACCAGTTTGTGTGAGTGTATGTGTGTGCGTGGGTCGGGGCGGTGCAGGGGCGTGAGGGCGTGGGAGTGACTGCCGGAGCCTTACAGTTAGGCGGCGCTCAGTTCAAGCTCCTCGCAGACTCTCCCAGCGGCACTCCAAGGCAGCACAACATAGGCCAGCGCGGCGCCCACCAGGTATTCACGCCCCTCATAGCCTCGTGGGCCGCTGCCAAGCCGGGCGGGGCGACGGTCGTGTCTGTGAGCTGGTGATTCTATAGCGGATGGAGAGGCGGGGCGCGGGAGGGATGCAGGGGCGGGGGGAGGGTGCCTGGTCACCTACACTGTGAGGTCAAAGTCCGCTCAGCTTCCAAGGCCCTGTAGAGTTTAGAACGCCGCGCTTCGGGAAGTCTGGCGCGCTGTCTGGTGTATTTAGTTTTCTATGCAAAGAGTTGTGAGACCGTGACGCACCGCTGTGTCTAAGAGTTTAGTTATGGATCTTACGTACAATGAGAAGTGAAGAGGATCATAAAAAAAAAAAAAAAATGGAGCCTGAACTGAAGAAATTGGATTCTGAAAGGCATATAAAGCGCTTAAATATAACAAGCAGTGCAGGTGAGCTGGTATAGGCAATATATGATAAAGAATACAATAATTGGTTGACCTAAAGAACATTAGATTATCAAGATCTCTAGACTTCAGCCAAGTCGCCACATCCCACCAGGGTCGTGGAGAGTAAAGACCAGCGCTCGTGCCATGAATTACGTATCAGTAACGACGGAAATATCTGTACTCCTCCAACCAACCAATTGATCCACCAACTTCCATACTAGCCAAGTCCAGTATAGCATAGCAGAGCATTACACAGCACAGCACAGCACAGCACAGCATAGTACATCGTAGCATATTATGGTATAAGAGTAGCATTACATGGAAGGAGGAGGGATGAAGTCTCCGCTGCAGCTCAAATTACACGCAGCCGTTATCTATTTTGATTACTTTTGCTTCAGTAACCGCAACAGCAGCGCCGCTTGGCCAGAGACGCACCAGCAGGACGGGCTCAGTACTCACTCTCACCTCCATCCATCACTTTCATAACACACCACTCGACGACTTCAGTAAATTCTAGGATTATATTTGTTTGCAATGAAGGGGGTTACAATAATCTGTGGGCAACTATTCACTTTACTAAACCCTATTCTGACTAACAATAAGTGGTGTTGTGAGTTTGAGAATCGCTTGTACTACTGAATATTAATACCTGATTGACTGTAGGAGGAGAAGAGCAAAGTGGAGTTTAGTTTATGATGCCATTTGCAATACAATACAGTGGGTAACTATTCACTGTACTGACTTCATTCTGTCTAACAATAGGATAAATGGAGTTTATTAACACCTGTTAATACAAGCAAGCAAGCAAAGTGAAGAGAGAATTATTTTATCATTTCTTTTGCAATTAAGCGGTAACAATAACACTTGAGTAACTATTCGCTTCACTAACTATATTCAGATTAACGACACAAGGAATGGACTTTGCTAATACCCGACTGGCTAATACAACCAAGAGAGCAGAGCGGAGTCTGTGCACCAGCAGACACCTCGGGCGGCATTTCCTGACTCCTGACCTCCAGACGGGCTGACTTCTCTCTCCTTTCTTCCCTCCACTGTCTTGGGAGTGGAAGAGTGGGAGAGTGACTGGTGACTTGACTTTCCGCCGCCCAGCTCCCCCATTTTCTTTGTCCATGGGGAGTTTAATTACTTGGCTTCCATTCGCGGTCTTCAGTTGCTTTTGTTTATATTGTGTGATGGTTTCTGTGTGTGTGTGTGTGTGTGTGTGTGTGTGTGTGTGTGTGTGTGTGTGTGTGTGTGTGTGTGTGTGTGTGTGTGTGTGTGTGTTTCAGTTTTTACCTGTC
>NC_087166.1:845000-917500 GCF_035594125.1 Scylla paramamosain
CAAACACGTGCACAAATCATTCATACAAATCTGAAAAAAAATAAATAAATAAAAAAAAAATTAATGCCGCCTCGTAATATCTCCTCTTAACATTTCATAAAACACACACACACACACACACACACACACACACACAATCTTGGTCAGCACGTCAGTATCCTTCAGTATCCTTCAGTATCCTGCCAAACAATCCTTGACCTTCACTGCGTCCTTCACAAAGCATGATAAAACTATCCTTGTTATTATGCAGGTCCTTAGGGCGGCGGTGACCCTGATGGCGAGGAGGAGGAGGAGGAGGAGGAGGAGGAGGAGGAGGAGGAGGAGGAGGAGGAGGAGGAGGAGGAGGAGGCAAGGATGATTATGGGAAGATAGTTGAAGGAGGGAAGAGGCGTGTGGTGATGAAAGATATGGAAGGAAAAAAAATAGAATAAATAGATAAATACGTAAAAGGAAGGAATTGAAGATGATAATAAAATAAAGGAAGGAAGGTAGGATGAGTGAGATAAAGTAGGATATAAAGGGGGAAGGAATAGGATGAAGAATGGGGCATGGGGAGAACGAAAAAAAATGGGGAAAATAAAGATGGGAAGTAGGAAAGAATGAAGAACAGTGCAAAAAATAATAGGAAAGAATATTTGGGCAGGCAAAGACAAAAAAAAAAATTAAATAAAAGAACAGGATAAAGAATGGATAAATATATGAAAGACAAAAAATAAAAAAAAGAAACAAAGAAACAACGAAAAAAAGGGAAAGAAAAATGAAAGATGCTATTAATGCCACGATAAGGAAAGGAGAAAAAATATGAACTAGAAAAACACAAAAGAAAAAAAAAATAAATGCATAAAAATCAAGGAAGGAGAGAAGGAAGGACATGAGGGATATGAGAAGATAAAAGGCATACATGAAAAAGGAAGAGGAAGAAGGTAAAGGAAAAAGGGCGAAAGAAGTCAAAAGGTGAAGAGGGGACAGCGAAAGAAAAAAAGGAAGAGGACGAAGAAGGTAAGAGAAGGTAAAGAAGGGAAGGAAACAGAGAGTAAGAAGAAGAGAAGTGAAAGGGGAATAAGAACGGATGGAATAAAGAAGTGAAAGGGGAGAAAGAAAGAGATAAAAACAGAAGGAATGTAAGAGGAAGGGAATAGGAAGAGGTGAAGAAGGGGTAGTAAAGGGGAAGGAAAGAAGGAGTAAGGAGGGGGAGTAAAGGAGGGAAGAGGAGGGGAGGGTTAATGAGGCGTCAGGTGAAATTGCAGGCCAGAAAAGTCACGTAGATGAAGGTTACTTTGTTTTCATTTAGATTTTTCTTTGGCGCGCGCACACACACACACACACACACACACACACACACACACACACACACACACACACACACACACACACACACACACACACATCATCTAGGTACATATCGCTTGTATTTTATCTTTGTCTAATCACAGGTGAGGAGGAACAGGTGAACGTGATCAAGGACGACAAACTTCCTGTTAATGAGCTTCACACGCCACCTGCATTTGGTCTAGCGTGTTTCATGCAATTCTCTCGTATCCTCATATTATTTTTTTTCCTTCACATTTCTTTACATTTCTTAGACCACTGCCATTCAAACTTATGATTATTTTCACAGGTGTATCTTTTCCCTCTGCTATTTGCTTCTGTCTCATTCTCAAAACACACAACAGCTCATTGAAGTGATCAAGTAAATCTTTTCCTTATCCTTCTCAAGAGCACAGCCATTCAAACTCACGACTATGTTCACAAGTGTCTCTTTTCTCCATTACTTCATTCTCTCTCCCTTTAATAACTCACAGCAGCTCATTAGAAGTGGGCGGGAAAAGCCATAAAAGCGAGGTTAGGTTATGAGGGACAGGGAGCTATTTAAGAGTGCATCACCAGGTATCCGCAGTGACCTTGAAACCCTGGAAAGTGGAACGAGAGAAGGATGGGAGAAAGGGAAAGGAGAAGGGGAGAGTTAAGTGAGGTGAGGGAGGACAAAGCACGGGAATGTAATGGGAAAGGGGAGAGTTAAAGGCAGTAATGAGGGACAAAGGGTTGGTACAGAAAGGATAAGCCAGATAATGGGAAAGGGGAGAGTTAGATACAGTGATAGAGGACAAAAAAAAAGTGAGGAAGGGACTAAATACGATGATGGGAGACTGGCAGAAAGAGAGAAGCATGTAAAGGGAAAGGGGAGAATTTAATGACTGGCAAAGGGTTAGGAAATGAGGGAGTGCATAGAGAAAGGGAGAATTAGATAAGGTTATGAAGGACAAAGGGTGGGTGGGGGGAAAGAGACGCGATATGTAAAGGTAAAGGAAGGTTTAATATGGTAGTGAGGACAAAGGACTGGTAGGGAAGGAGAAAGAGTATGTAGTAGGAAAGTAGAAGTTGAATGAGGCTTGTCAAGAGTTAAGGAAAGCAAGGCAGGGATAGAATTTTTGTTGGGATAATAAGGTCAACTATTCTTTGATAAGATTCAGGTATGGTACGTAAACTGAGTACTTAAATAATAAATAAAAAAAAAAGAAGAAAAAAATCGTAATGCTAATTGATATGAATAAAAAAAAAAAAGGAAAGTAATTTTGGTATGAAGAGTAAATTGGGCACATAAAAAAAAAGGGGGAGAAATATTCATAATGATGATGGACATGAACAAAAATAAGATAAACCATTTTTTCATTCACAATTTTTTGGCATGAAAAGTAAACTGAAGAGAAAAAAAAAAAAAAAAAAACTTGGTAACATTAAATGATGCGCTGGGATGAAAGACGCGCCTCACATCTCTCTTAATGATGGTGAATACACGCAAATTACCTCACAATCTTACGACCTTGAACGTTTTCGCCGCGTAATGACGAGTCGGTTGAATAAAAAGAGCGAGAGCGAGAGAGAGAGAGAGAGAGAGAGAGAGAGAGAGAGAGAGAGAGAGAGAGAGAGAGAGAGAGAGAGAGAGAGAGCAAAAACAACGAGATGCACTCAAGGACAAAATGCACCAAAACAATAATCTGTAAGCGAAGGAAACCAATTACGCGATTCACCTTTACCTGGGAAGTGTAAAAAGTGAATATCTGACAGTCACGCTCCTCCCGGCCACCAGTCTGCTACAACACCGGGAGGAAAGCAGAACGTGAAGAAATAACGCGAAGTAACGCCACCTCTGTTACTTTTTTTGCATTTTTTTTATCTTAATCTTTTTATTATTAAGAATACATTGATACTGACGTTAGGAAAATACGATACTGAAGGATTTTCTTTCTTTCTTTATTTATTTTTATTTCTTACTTTGATTTTTTTAGCGGAGACGAAAGAAAAAGGAGAGTTTATTTACCGTACCACACACACACACACACACACACACACACACACACACACACACACACACACACAGGTACGCGGGCGAGCAATACAAGTAAACAACCGGAAGCGCCGCTAGGGTTTTCATCTCGGCTGGATTCGATAATGAGCTGCACATTATCCTAGCGGGCCTTTCAATATCCCCAGGTAACTGTGCGCTATTGTACTTCACTATACTTTTGACGCAACTGCTCTGAGTGGGGGGGGTGGTTAATTGCTACCCACTCCCTTTTGTTCATGTTCTGCTGCTACCGTTGTTATCTTTGCAGTTACTAATAAGACAGTTTACAGGACTCAGGTAAGTGATGTGATTGCGGTGGTGAGTGTTCTGTGGTGGATCTCGTGTGGTGGAGTGGTTGGGTAAGTCCTGGTGGTGTTGGTGGTGGTGTAGGCGTGCCAGTGACGGGAGTGTGAGAGGCAGTGGTGGTGAAAAGGTCATTATGTGGTGTTGTTCATGTATGTGTGATGTACGTGGGTGGTGTGGTGGTGGTGGTGGTGGTGGTGGTGGTGTCTTTGGTTAGTGCTTGTGATGGTGAATTTTTCGTCAATGGGTGATGATGGTAATGAAGAAGGAGGAGGAGAAGGAAGAGAAGGAAGAGGAGGAAGAGGAGGAAGAGGTGGAGTGGTGACCTTAGCGATACTGATAGTGATGGTGTTGTTGATGGTTGTATTGGTGGTGGTCATGGTGGTGGTGGTGGTGGTGGTGGTGGTGGATCAGCAGGTTATGGCTGTGTGGTGGTCGACAGGTGGTCAGCCATGTATATGCATTGTATTAATTATATTCTGGTTCCCCTTCTTCTGGATCAGTGGTGGTGTTGTGGTTTGTTCAAGGTGTTGTTATTGTTGTTGTTCTTGTTGTTGTCACTGCTGCTGTTGGTTGAGGATGTGGTGGTGGTGGTGGTGGTTCGTTATGGTGCGGTAAGTTTTAGAAGTGCTGTGGGAGTACTATGGGTGGTGGTGGTGACAATAGCGTAGTTGTGGTGAAGCAGTGCGGAGTGGTGGAGGAAAGGAGTAATATGTATAAAAAAAAAAAAAAAACAGGAATAATTAAGATATGGAGTCTGCAGTAAATGAGGCACAAAGGAGTGAGGAGGACTGGAAAGGCGGATGGAGAAAAGTGAAGTGGAGGAGTAGAAGCAATAATTGAAGAATTGTGGCAGAGGAGTGGACGGATAAGACGTTAACGCAGGAGTGGAGAAGAATAAGAATAATAATAAGTAAACAGCGGTGGAGGGAAGCTGGAGTATTGAAGTTAAGTTAGGTTAGATAAAGTTAGGTTAAAATTAGGTAAGGTTAAGTTAGATTAGGTAAGGTTAGGTTAAGTAAGGTTAGTTTAGGTAAGGTTAGGAAGAGCGGATGAACATGACAATAGAGGAGTGGAAAGTAACAGTGGATAGACAGCAGTGGAGGAAAGGTGGAGTAATGGCGTGGGAGTAGTGGAGTGGGAGGAGGAAGAGTGGGCGGGCATGGTGGTGATGGTGATCCGGCTTGACATTATTATTATTGTGGTGGTGGTGGTGGTGATGGTGATGGTGGTGGGAGTGGAGGTAAGGGCCTTCCAAGGGTACCGTTGTCCTCCCTTGGGCCCACGCCTAGACCCTGGAGCCTTCGCCGCCCACGCCCGCGTCCACGCCCTTCCCGTTGCCACACACTCCCCTCTACCACGTATTCACACGCCAATTGTTTCCTTTTTCCCCATCAGGAGTTGCGGAATGATTCCTTCAGATCGCAAGTAAAGCCACGGAGATATGGAAAGCTGAAATGTCTGACACGTAGGTTAATTTTTAAGGGAGTTTTTTTGCGTGGTAGTCGGCAAAGGGCGGGCGAGACGAGGGGCGGCGTGGCCTTGAGGTGCGGGCACTGGCGGTCGGGTTTTTTTTCTCGAGGGGTAATGGTCTGAATATCACAAAGTTACCACCCAGAGGAAGGAAACTTTGTTCTATTAATTCCTCTCTGCCTTAGCGCATTAATGGAGACGTCTGGTTATAATAATCAAGACTTGTAATGACATTTTTAAAACACGTACATAACATGCGCCCTTTGCCTGACCTGATTTCAAGACATTAATACAAGGAGACAATACGTGCCAAGTCAAATAAAACATCCTGCTTCCTATTATACCCCCGATTCACACTGCGTCATGCACGTAAATACCATGAGGGCCGCGGGGCATGCAGTGCCTGGCCACCTGTGAGTCATGCACCAAGAACTTCCAAGACTGACTTAAGGTGACACTCCCAAGGGCGCGACGGATCCTGGGCAGCGTAACTAAGACGACACGCTGAGGGGGTTTCTGTGTCAACGTTACGTATACTTCTCATTAGGCTAAACTCAGTGCCAGGTAAAGCAATTTAGACGCACACACACACACATACAGCTGCCTCGCTCAGCCCCAGTGCGACAAAAGCCCTTCCTCCCAGCCCTAGAGTCATTACGTAAGGTAGAAGCAATTAATCCTTTTCACTGTGTAATTTCAAGTAACAGTGGCACTCTCGCATCCACCTCTCACATATGACGAAATCTCTCCCTTCCATCCATCTGCTCCCTGACACTCTCCCTGCCAACCCTGACCCTTTTCCTGCCCTTCCCGTCACACTCTCGCCCCCGTCATGAAGCCGACACGTATCAGAAATTATAAAAAGGGTCTCTATGTAATAAAATACCAGGTAGCCATGTCGATATAGGGAGTGTAAGCCCAGTGAGGGAGGCGTGTGGGTTGGGTGTCTCAAGGCCTTCCTCTCTCCACACAACCTCGCCCCACCTCCACTCCTGGGCCCTCTGGATGCCTCCTGGCCCTCTTCGACGCCCACTCACTCAAAATAAGAACAAAATGGGTACTTACCAGGAGGAATATCGCAGCTGCTGGGGAATCCATGACTGCAAGGAAAGATAAAATACGTGAGAATCTTGCATGAGTGTGAAAGTGAGAGAGTATTCACTTCTTACTGCAGCGTTCACGTCACTACGAACACAAGGCCTCGTCTGCGCTTCCTTACCTAGTAAATCCACCGGGTTCTCTCACCAATGGGTCTCGTGACACCTTAGGACTGCATAGAACAAAATTTGGCACGACACGACTTGATTATCCAAGACAAATCGGTCGTGTTTCACGGAGGCTTACTAGACACACTCTCACTCCACCGCCATCTTGAACCCTCGCTGCCAGTCCGACATGGCGACCACCTACGCTAGACGAAAGTGAGCGACACCAGCGAAAATCTTCTCCTGCTCTTCGTACGTTCCAAAATGTACCGCACAAATACAACAAGACGGTAGTTAGGAACGGTGCCGCGGGAATGTTTATAACCTGTGGAGTCACGTATGTTGTGTCGCGAGTGTTGCCTTGGTGCCTGTATGGCGGGGACACACGGCGCCCCGCTGGACGGCTGGAATGAAAACACCGCCATGTGTTCTGTGTGTACATATGTGAAAACTTCCTAACGCTGGTCGCGGCGCCTCCCAGAGAGTTGGCAGCTGTTGCAAAAGTGTCAAATTTCGCTTTCATGAAAATCTACTTACGTATAAAAACACGAACACATTACAATGGTAACTAAACTGCGACGGGTAAAGCTCTAATATAATCAATGCTTCTTAAGGTAGCCATGTAAATGTAACTAAGTATGCTATCAGTACTTCTACAACTCCTGGTGCTGCGGAACATTACGTAAGACACATTACGAATAATGCCACTATCAAGACCTTTCAACTTCCAATTTCCTGCGCCCACAAACACACATAAGCAGCACACGTGGCATCAGCGTCCCGCCGCCCTGCCGCTGTTTGCTGATGACACTAATGGTGGAGAGGCTGGTGACGTCACGTTCAGGCTTAGCCAATCACCGCTCCCTGCCATGCACTCAGCTTGCATGGCACGTATCATCACACACGCCATCACGCAAAGGAGTTCCAAAAGCGACATAGGACGATGCACGAAAATAAATGAAACGAAAATGAAAATAATACTGAACAGACTAAAGGAAAATAGGTAAAATAGGTAAAATCAATTATTTCGTTACGCAATATAAATCACAAAGGGAAAATTTAATAAGAAAAAAAAAAGAAAAACTAATAACCACAAAAAATATATATAGATCATTTTAAAAGAATACAGATCGAAGAAAAAAGAATGATATAAATAGACTGAGATAGGAAATAGTTTTTTCTATCTATATTTATGCTAATTTCTTGCTGCCTCACCTTAAATAAATAAATAAACAAAATAAACAAATAAACAGATGAAAATATATATACATACATCGATAACTACAATATATTTAAGTAAACGAGATAAATAAAGTAGTTTAAGCAACGTGTGTGTGTGTGTGTGTGTGTGTGTGTGTGATGCAGGTCATCTCCCCTCTTCCTTCCCCTCCTCCCCCCCTCCCAACAAGTCAAAATAGGTGCGTGACGTGTACGGAACATGACCCGCACCTTTTAAGCCCACGCGGGACGAGCAACAAAGGGCAAACGTGTTATCCTGTCCTCGCTGACATTCTGCCGCTGCTCTTTGCCACCTCACCCCCCCTACACCCCCCCTAAATCCCCCACCTGCCATGTATAGGTGACAATTCCCTGCCCCCCACCACCACCACCACTGTCACCATCACTGTTCTATGTTGCTACCATCATCATCATCATTATCATCATCGTTGTTGTTATTGTCATCATCATCACGTATTTTGCAAGCTTCACTATCGTCATCATCATCTGCCATCACCATCATGACCCTCACTATATCACTACACCTTCAGTTAGCACCATTACCACACCACTAACTACACCACCACCACCACCATTACCCCAACACCATATATCACCACTACCACCATCATCATCCTTACCATTACCACAGCACCATCACCCTCACCACCATCATCACCACAACCATCCTTAACACATCCAGCAACATTATTACTCCACTACTACCACCAACACCACCACCGCCTACACCACCTACTGACACAGCAAGGCAACATCAAAACAACACCTGAGTTACCTAATTGGCAGACGTGTTTACCTTACAAATTAAAGGTGTCACAGAGAGTCAAACTGGCAATACCTACAGATTAGTTAGGAACAGACAATACCATCCATATCTGAAGCAACACAAAGAAACACAAAGGAAAAAAAAATGCCAGCAGACTTATTGACCCTCATGTGACACTTTGTAATGACTTACTGGTTCACTAATAAAAAAAAATAAGAGATAGTTGAATAGGATATTAAAAGATTAGCTGCAGTCCTAACCTAACATTTTTTAACATCCCCCTAACCTTTACAGTGACTCATACACTTTGCTCATATGCAGTTAGCGTTCACATAAGAAAAAAATAGAACGAAAATAAGTATTTTTTTTTTTAGAAGAGAAAATTATAAGGTTAGGAAGGAAAAAGGGAAGAGAGGAGCGGAGGGGAGACGGTGATGTGGTCAAAAGGAAGGAGAGAGGAAGGGCAGTGCGGTTAAAAGGAATGGGAGGGGGAGGAAGAGGGAGCGAGGAGGGAAGAAAGAGGCAGGAGAGGAGAAAGAAGGTATAAGAGGGAGGCACTGAAAGAGAAAAGTAGCAACAAAGGCTGTAATTCATCTTTTAAAATGGTGGTATGCATTGTGTGTGTGTGTGTGTGTGTGTGTGTGTGTGTGTGTGTGTGTGTGTGTGTGTGTGTGTGTGTGTGTGTGTGTGTGTGTGTGTGTGTGTGTGTTTAGGTATGCGTCTGTTGCCACTACCATGACGAAAGAAGGAAAAAGAAATATATAATGATGAAACGAAGGAGGAAAAGGAAGGAAGGCAGGGGAAGGACAAGGACGAGAATAGCATAGGACGAAAAGGAGAAAAAGAAAGGATAATAAAGGAGATAAACAAGACTAGCAGGTAGAGAGAAGGTGCAGAGAATAAAGGGAAGACTAAACGAGAAACAGAGAAAGAACGGAGAGCAAATGTTTGAAAAGAACGAAAAACAAAAATAGACGAAAGAGATCCTGGACACCGAAGCGCAGTAATAAAAACAGACAAAGAAAACAAGAAAATAGAAGGTACGACAAATCTGATAAACATGACCTAAAGATGAATAACACAGGAAAAAAAAAGTACAGAGGTGGTCAATAAACACACAAGTATAATACATGAAGGAGTGAAACAGAAGAGAACAACAATAGACAAGGATGAAAGGCAAATGTAAGTGAGAGGAGCAAACAGCCACCGTCATCACTCCTGTTCGCTTGACGGGACACAGCGCCGGAGTGGGGGAGGCAGGGACGCGGCTGTTTAGGTTGTGGTGAGTCGCTGCCTGTGTGCGGGAGACGGAGGAAGCTGCAGGGGTGTGGGAGGCGCAGGGAGGGAAAAGAAGGAAGGGGAGAAACAAAATGTCATAATAGGTAAGAGTATATCTACTTTTCTGGTATTCTTTATCACTCTTTACCATTAAAAGATCAGGACTTATGAGATTAAAGAAGACTGAGATAGAATTCTATGAAACTTTTTGGTGCTGAGACTTGGTGACAGCTGATCACTTGTCACAGATCGTTATTGTAAAGTATGGAATGCTGGGAAGTCTCAGTGGTATTGTCAGTGGTATTTCTCCCTCTCTCCAGAACACCGCCACCAGCGCAGACCACACCAGAGCTGCCAAGTTCAGTATCAGCAACACAAACAGAAAGAGGAAGAACAGAAATCTCTTGAAAATGGCTCTCTTCCTCCCTCGTTTTCGCCTCAATTGGGAAGCACCGTCCTCAGAGGCTGTCATGGTGGCCGAGGACCAGGAGGCGCTGGTGACGTGGAAGGGGCCGTGCACCTCTCCCTCCTTCGGGTAAGGGTACGGCAAAAACTTGTCCAGGCAATGTTCTGCCGGATGGACCACGACTTTTCCAGACTTGCTGGCGGGACAGCGCCACCACTCCACGGAATCCCGGGTAACCTGCTGCCCTTCCTCGATGTGATGCTTCCGCGACAAAGCGTTATCCATGGCCCTGATAAGCCGCACCTCCACGGACAGCAGGTTCTTGTAGGAGTTAGAGGCGGTTGAGGCGATGGAGGCGTTGCCGGACCCCTGCTTAACCGAAGTGTCGCTCTCGTTCACATGTCCCTTGGCAGCGAAGTTAAGTCTTGTACAAAATGGCATGCCCGCAACTTTTTAGTCTGGTAAATTAAAGAACGTTTTAATTCAGCTTCAAGTTGGAACAATAATTGTTCATCATCCATGTCATCCTCCTGCACCGCGGAGACTATCTTCTCTCACTATCTCACTATCTTCTCTTTCAATGTAAGGTTTTGAGCCCATTGTCTTCCAGATCTTTACAAGAGGAGTAGAAATGATGCTTATATTCCTTAAACATTTCTGCACGTCGTCTGTAGCTGCGCTTTTCGTCTCTGATGCTTTTACAACAACAACAACAACAACAAAAACTAACTACTACTACTACTACTACTACACCGCTGCTGGTACATCTCCTCCTCCTCCCACTACTACTTTTTCTAGTGCTGCAGCTACTTACTCTGAACTTGACCATAAAAATTGCTCATCTCTTTCGACATGATTTTCGCCACAACTGTCACAAGATCCACAATTCCTCGCGGTGGCGCTGGCGCATGGCTGCCACCGCGGGGCAGAGGACCAGGCGGGGCGGGACCGGGTGCAGGTGGAGTGCTCCTCGACCCTCCCTTCCCCCCACAAAGGACGCTGCAAGGACGCCACCGCAGCTCCAGGCAGGCAAGATGTTAGCCACACTTCCCTCTTGGTCAAAACACCTGAATTTTCAACGGTCTGATGGTCCTTTAATGCTTTCACGCCTTAATGTCCCAGCGCTTATAACCTCCACCTCTGTGTTGCCGCTCTGCCTTCCTTCATGAACAGTCCTGCTGCACACACGAAGCCTTTTATTCTCTAAGGCTCAAAGGAATAAATATTTGTTCATCGGGTTCTTTCATATATTTTCAGAGTCACTCACCATGCACACCAAGACAGCCAAACTGAAATTACATTAAGGGAAGCTGGGAGTGAAGGAGTCCCTCAAGGATACAATTACAGCTGTGGAATGCTGAGGGAAGGAAGGGAAGCTTGAGTGATGAGGTGACGTGGGAAGAGAGAAGAGTGAAGTTTTGAGAGACATTTTACATAAGGTCTGTCTTGGGTTACTCTACACCACACAGTCGCCTGTCAGGAATGTTTAAGGTAAGAGAAGCTTAAGTGATAAAGTATTAGAGACAGGGAAGGGACAGTGAAGTGTGGCATCGTTTTCTATTAGGAGTGCCTGTGAGAGGATTGCTGAGAATGGGAAAAAGAATCTATTTACATATACAATAGTGATTTAGACAATCTAGTAGTAGTAGTAGTAGTAGTAGTAGTAGTAGTAGTAGTAGAAGTAAGAGTAGTAGCAGCAGTAGTAGTAATAGTTGTAGTCCAGTTAGGATAGTTTCGTAACTCCTTCCTCTCCCTTGGTTTCATTTACTACATCTTCCTTTAATCACTCTATGTTCATGTCCGACTGTTTTACTTGCTAACGATGACCTTCTGTCTAATCATTTCATATCTTTGTCACCTGCGTCTTTCTAGTCTCCACGTGTCTTGCAGCAGCGGTCCTCACCACAACAAGGCCGGAGAGTCAGCATCATCCGCCAATTTTTGCCAATAGCCCTTATAAAAAATAAAGTAGTGAGCAGAGAATCTTGACCTTGACTGGAAAAGGAGACAATTCTGCACTAGTATTTCCTTTTGTGGTACTTATTTTTTCATATATACGACGGTTAGGACACTAAAGGCAAGAGGAAGCTTACACTGCTATCATCGTCAACTCCGTAATGATCCCTTTACCATCACCATCACCACCACCACTGCTACTATTATAATCATCAACACCATGACGATAATTCCTCCACACGCCAGTTGCAGGTGTGGATTACAAAGGGAAGCAATCACACATCTTCACACATCCTCCCTTTACAGCAGCACGTTTTTTTTTTATCTTCCCAGTCACGAAGGGAGGAGGAGCAGCAGTGATGGGAGTGATGACCCGGAAGGTGCGCCCACTCCTGACTGATGCCGGACCGTGTTTTGTAGTACAGGACAACACAG
This sequence comes from Scylla paramamosain, assembly GCF_035594125.1. Taxonomy (NCBI): domain Eukaryota; kingdom Metazoa; phylum Arthropoda; class Malacostraca; order Decapoda; family Portunidae; genus Scylla; species Scylla paramamosain. The sequence goes on from NC_087166.1 coordinate 857,408, forward strand.
TGACAGAGTACACCCTACAAAACCATTAGAAGCCACGCAGCGTGAAATCAAACAGCTCAGCCACGGACAACCGGCGGTGTTTTTTGCATCAAGAAGGTCCCCCGTGATTCTGGGAAGTGTTCTCACGAGATTGACTTGTAACTCGATCAGACGGAAACTTTCTTATATTCTTACAAACTTAATCGCGAATCTACTGGACAAAAACTTAACCTCTCCGCAATTTTTTTTTTTTTTTACTTTTATCGGGCAAAAACTTTCCAACAAACTTTATTGTAATTTTATCAGACAAACTCCTTCTCATGAACTCAGTAACAGTTTCCTTGCACGAGAAGGAATATTCTTTCCCTCGGATGAAAATGATCATAATCTGCTAGTTTGTAATTTCTGGCCAATTTAAATCATTATGGCTTTCTTAAACGGGGAAACGTGATTTTTACAGACTTAATGTACAATAATTTAGCTTCCAGGGAAAATATTTCACGAATTCAAGTAGCACTTTCCCCCACACAAAAAGCTATTTTCAAAACGTTTGGCTGTTATACTTTCCTCCATTCATCCTTCCCTGGACACCTTGATGAGAGGGGGGAGGGGGGGATGGAGGATAGGAAAAAGCAATTCAGGATATAGGAAGCGTGCCGAAAACCATAAATAATTTCAATGCCTTATTCCTGTCTCAGTTTTTACACTTCCTAGCACAGCAAAGTCTTCCATCTTGACCTCAGAAAACCACCAAGATTGCAAGAAAACAGACCACATTTTTTGCGGCTTCGTCAAACATCCGCATTTATTTGTTTCCGCAAGAATGAAAACAAAAAGATTGAAGAAATTTAGTGCAGTGATCTATTTCCTTGTCTTATTTGCTTGTTCCTGGTTGAGAAGAAGACGACAAAGAGATTGTGAGCTCCGCCGCGATTCATGTTGCTGGTGGCACGGTGAGGTTACTTCTTCCTTCCAGTACTTTGTCAGCCAACTCGAGGAAAGATTATTTATTTATTTTTTTTCTTGCAAGTAAGTGGGGGGGGGGGAAAGCGATATTTAATTTGGTATTGATTAAAGATAGTATCACTTTTCCTATCAAACACACACACACACACACACACACACACACACACACACACACACACACAAGTACAATCATAACTATCATCATCAGATACTAATCCACTGCAGGACAAGCGCCTTCTCCAAGACTTAGGGCGAAACATTAAGTCAGCTACCACGCCACAGAAGCTTGAAGACGTCTTGATGGTGAGCCTACAGTGAGAAAGGTGACAAATCTCAAACTGATTCCACCTAGTCCAGGGTTCGAACCCGTGCCCTGTCGTCTGTGCGGCAAGAGAACTAACCTCTACATCACCGTGCCACAGAAGGGCGTCGAAACTTATGAACAAATAATAAGATAGAATAATAATAAAAAAGAAAAAAAAAAAAAGGAAAATCTATCTGAGGCAACAATTTCGCACAGGAAGTTGGACTGTCACGGTGATGGGAAGAGAAATACAAGAAAAAAAAAGAAAAAAAAAAAAAGCAACAAGGCGGAGCAGTAACATCTACCAGTGAACCTTTGAGAACCTCGTAAAAAAAAAAAAAAAAAAAAGGGCTCTCATATAGAAAATCGTGAAAGAGGAGGAAGGAGGCGGAAGACGGCTGATGGTGAGGTAATGGGCGGTGATTTAAGCGCCGCCCTTCCCCTCAGCACCAGCCAGAGACCAGAAATGACTGGTTGAGGGAGGGAAACAATCTGACGACGCGCCTTCCCCTGCCTCTCTCCTGAAGGCCACCGGGACGCCGCGCCGCCACTCTTTGGAGGCAATGACGCTTCTCTGTCCGGGATTGACTATCGAGTATCATCTTCCTCATTCCTTCTTCCTGTCCTCCTCCTCCTCCTCCTCCTCCTCCTAGATCGCCTTCCCTCTGCGCTTCACTTCCTCTTTCTTTTTGTTTTTGTTATTGTAATACGGTAAGTGCTGTTCGTATTATTCTTTTTGTTCTCTTCACCTTCTCTTCTTCTTCCTACTTCCCCTTTTTTGATGATGCAGTGTAGTTGTTATTTCTCATCTCCTTGTTTCTTCCCTTTCCTTCTTCTCCTCATCTCCTGCTTCTTGTCATCGTCCTCTTCCTTCTTGTTACCTCTCTTAATATCTCTTTGAAAGCCTTCCCCCTTTTTTTTTTTACTTTCTGTTGTCTATTTTTCTCGTCCACTTTCTTTTCTTTCTCCTTCTTTCTTTCTTGATGTTTCTCTTCTTTTTATCCTTCTTCTTGTCCTCCTTCTCCTCCTTTGCCTCACTCTTCATCTACTTTCTCCTAAGCGGTAAAGACTTTAAACAGCAAACTATGATATGTGTTTTTCGGTTGCCCGCCTATGCCTGGTTCCTGTTGCCTCTACCAGTCTCCTGCCTGTGCTCCTCTCCCCCCATGCTTGCTCTCCCTCGCTTCAAGGACGAGCAAGCACTTGTGACACGAGCATAATGGCGCCTCCAGGGTCGAGCCTCGCCTTGCATGAAGTAAAGCGCTCTGATGGCACGCCGGATGAGCTGAATGTTGAACGATCACGAGGAAAAAATAAGAAAATATACGATGATGAGGAATGGGGAGGGAGTTGGGGACGGGAAAAATGGCAACATACGGTATAGAGAAAAAAGGAAAGAAAACATACACTAATGTAGAAGGAAAATATGGCACAAGTGGATAATGATAAACGTACAATGAGGAAAAAAAAGACAAATATGGAAGGAGGTAAAAAAGAGGCAATTAACATACGAAAAATGAAAAAAATAAAAACACAGTCAATAACACAGGCGGAAAAAATGTCACAAAGGGAAGATAGAAACATATGATGACAAAATAAACACAGACACGGAGGAAGGAAAGAATGAATATGAATGTATGATGAAACCAAGCATACTCGTATATAACGAGTGAAAAAAAAAAGAAAAAAAATCACAAGATGGTAATGACGATACAAAGGAAATAACAAACACATACTGAAGAAGTAAAGAAGAAAAAAAGAGAGAAAAGGAAAGAACAGTGAAGTGAGGCAACGTTTTCTAATAGGAGTGGTTGTGAGAGGATTGCTGAGAATGGGAAAAAGAATCTATTTACATATATAACAGTGACAAAACTATACGAAAAAAAAAAATAAATAAATAACTACAGAATCCAAAAGCACAGACAGTGACTCATCATTTCAATAGCAGAAAAAAAAAACACTAAAAATCAAAGACAAAATTTTAGGATAGAAAATACTGAAGATGGAAAAAAAAGAAGAAAAAAAAAAAAACAACACGAGGACGACAGTGAAGAAAAAATCGTTTAAGAAAATAAAGACCTACACACACAAACACACACACACACACACACACACACACACACACACACACACACACACAGAGAGAGAGAGAGAGAGAGAGAGAGAGAGAGAGAGAGAGAGAGAGAGAGAGAGAGAGAGAGAGAGAGAGAGAGAGAGAGAGAGAGAGAACCAAAAGGAACAGAAGTAAGAAGTGATGATGGTGGCAGAAGGGACTGAGGCGTGAGGGAAGGAGGAAGGACGAAAAGTGGGTGGGAGAAGGGAGTGAGGAGACGAAGGGGAGGAAGGAGGGAGAGGAGGAGAGGAGGGGAGAGGATGGAGCGTCTTCGTCCCCGACCTTGAAGGAGCACCAGTGGAGGGAGACATTAAAATTCCTCCACCATTACTCCGTGACGAGAATATACGTTTTTTTTATTCCCACGCCGGACAGGATCTGGTTTCCATTCCACGTGACACGAGTCGAAGCAGCCCAACAACACACCAATACCCCGGACATGGATTCACTGGGTATCTTAAGGGCTTCAAGACTCCCTCCGGCTGTAAGTGTGCGGGAGTTACGTGACCCTGGTGCTGACGTGGCCTGGTCCGCACCGCCGCCAATGTAAACAAAGGGACAAAGGCCGTGACTCAGGTGTGGCCAGGTGCGAGGCAAGAAAATGATACGATACGAGGAGTGATGCTGTTTGTATCATCTTCAAGTACGTACCAGTGAACGATTCCTTAGACAGATAGTGGGCAGTGTTTTTTTTTTACGTGGATAGATGGATGGATAGACAGAGACAGGCAAACAGATAGACAGTGAGACAGACAGACAAACAGATAGCTAGACAAAGAGATAAGTATTATATAGGCAGAAATGAATAGGGATAGATAAATAGGAAGACAAAAAGAATAGATAGTTGATATGCAGAGAAGGAGAAGCAGAACACGTTGACTGATGAAAGGATGTGAGCACAGAAGGAAACAAAGGAAAAAAAAAAAAAAAAACAGCAGCAAGAAGAAAAGCAGTAAATTTGCAACGTTCAACAAATAAAAATGGAAACAGACGAAGAAATCAACAGACATCTTAATGACCACGACAGCACATGCATAGATTCAATAAGCCAGCATTAATTTTGAGTCGAGCGTAATGCCCCATCAGAATAATGACGACCTATGAAAATTAAAGAGAAAATTTCAATATCACCAACTAATCTAAAACCTTCATGCGTTGTGGATCGCTTGTGGAGTTTCCTGTGAGTCACCAGAAAGCCCTCATTATTTATCGACTTATTTTTAGGTATCACACAACTTACTGAATAGTTATAGCAAGAAAGCAAACCAGAAATTCGCAAAAGTCACAGAAAATTCACGCTAACCAAGATCTGCATTTTTCCCTTTTTGAATAATCCATGGGAAGCAGTACGTGTTTTTGCAAGAGGTGCCGTACAAACTTCAACAAAACGACAGCAACAATGTGACCGGTTTGCGAAAGGGTTGCCGCATCGTACAGGTGAGAGGAGCTGGTGATCGAGGTGCTGAGGCTTTGGTACGAAGTTGAAGGAAGTAATGGTTGTGGCGGCAGAGGGGAAAGTGTCCGGGTGAGGTAAAAAGGAGGACGAGGAGAGAATTGCAATGTTACAATAGTCTACGGGATTCATACGTACATTTGCATAATCTCTACCCACACAAGCTCTCTCTCTCTCTCTCTCTGTTCTTTACTTCCAACGCATTCATAAATATAACATTATTATTATTCCAGCGGGGAAGAAGACGTAACAAACTGCAGTCTGTACATTATTCTAATGACGAAATTTACATACACACACACACACACACACACAAAAGGAAAAACTAATTTACTTCCTTCTTTTGAACAGGAGGAGGAGGCGGTGGTGGGAAAAGAAGAACAAAAACAAGAACAAGAAGAACAAGAACAAGAAAAGAAGAAGAAGAAGAAGAAGAAGAAGAAGAAGAAGAAGAAGAAGAAGAAGAAGAAGAAGAAGAAGAAGAAGTGATGGTGCCATTCAACTCCTAACGTTTCATTGTAATATACTCTGCTTTCTTTGCATCTAAATATAAAAGCAAATTTCTTGATGAACAAATTACACACAATCACGATTCGAATACTGCTGAGAGATCCTCCCTTTCCTAAATTGACCCAGCGAGGAGACCTTGTGCTTTACCTGTCTTTCCACCAGTCCTACTATCTTCCTACCTCTTCTACTCAAAATTGTATCTATCCTACCTGCCTTCTACTTGTTATTCTTGTCTTTCTATCTGTTCTGTTTTGTTTTCTACTTCTACCTGACATTCTATCCTTCTTTTTTATTGTCTTTCTATGTGTCTTTCAACCTGTCTTCCTTTCTCTTCTATTTGTGTCTCTACACGTTTTCCTCCTCCTTCTACTCCTTCTGATGTAGATGCTGGGTCAAGACGCGGGGTGGCAGAGAAGCGGGGAGAGAGCGTGGATGCGTGGATGGGCTGGGTGAACAGGGAGTGAAGGGAGGGTGAAGTGAACGCGGTCCTACTTCCCTCAAGGCGTGAAGGTGAAGGTCAGCTTGTCTCAGGTGAAGGCAAGGTCAGAACACGTAGAACCACAGAGGTTGGGTGAAATGAAGGTAAGAGAGGCCAATCAGATTGTTAAGAGTACGTATTAGTGGAAGAAGAAAAAGAAAAAAAAATCTGTTCTTGATAACTTTCTTGTTTTCTTGGTCACAAATCTCACTCTGCCTGGTATGAGTATGCATTCTCTTCCTAGTCTCTTGTTATTAAATTATGTAATAACGAAATTTTCCTTGAGAGTTCCTTGTTAGTCTTTTCTTGTAATTCCACAAGGATTATTTACTTCGCTGGAGCATCACAAGTCTTCCTGTTGTTGGTTAATACAAGTATGTAACGTGGTCTTATTAGTTTGATATCTGAATGTTTTTTTTATTTTTTTTATTACAGGTTCATGACAGGAGTATTTACCTTCATCATCCAACACCTCTTACTTGATACTAATGTAGCTTATCCCATCAGCCTCGTGAGGGCCAGCAGGTCTGCCAGTGTTTGTTTTTCCTTTGTGTTTCCTTCATGTTCGGGAGCTGAGTTCACTCCATTCCGATATCATGGCATTATGGCAGCACGAACGCATTTCTCACCCTTGGGCAAACACCTTCCACATTCTCAGAGTCTTGCAGAAGCGGGAAACGTAAGGCCGTATGCTAAGTGACCTTAACCCTTTCACTGTAAGAAGGAAAAATTCACACCACTGAAAAAAACGACACCAAGAAAGAAAGGAGGTATAAAAAAAACAGGTTTTCAATAAGTACCCCGTATAATATGCAGAGGTGGTAATAAAACACTAACAAAATATCGCGAATGCTTTGCGAATAAGGAGACAAGTGTCAAGGAGCAGTGAAAAGATTAAGAGAGAAACTAGCAATGAGAGACTTAGGGAGGAGAGGAGGTGAGAGACAAATCAGAGCTGAGTGAAGAGTGAGAGAGAAGCGTAGAATGAACCGATAAACGTAGCAGCGGTAGTATGACGTCATGAGGGCGGGAAGATTAAGCACTAGTGTTATGAGGGTGGGCAGCAGAGACGGTACGGTGTTATGAGGATGGTAGGCAGAGATGGTAGCGTTATGATGGGAGAAAGGATAGCTAGCGTTGTGTTATGAGGGCGGGAAGATTAAGCAGTAGTGTTATGAGAGTGGACAGCAGAGACAGTACGGTGTTATGAGGGCGGCAGGTAGTGTTATGAGGGGAGAAAGAATAGCTAGCGTTGTGTTATGAGGGCGGGAAGCAGAGTTAGCACAGTGTTATAAGGGCGGGAGGAATGAATACGTTGAGTGTTGAAGGAGCGCCTCGCCTCATTTGAACCCGTAATGACAGAGTGTGAGGCAGCCAGGGTTTACGGCCTCGTCCATCATCTCTCGAGGGGCGGGGCGGGATTCCCTCTCAGAACCACGGCAGCGGGGGAGAGTGAAAATGTCCATCACTTCTCCCAGATACCAATGGACTTTTTATCAAGGGCTGTTTGTTGAAATTTCAGTGCTGTTGTGTTTTTTTTTTATTCTTGTCTTGGGAACGGTAGGGTAAAGAAATCGTGGGAGTGGAAAGGGAAAAATATCCGTCATTTCTAAACATATCTGCAGTCATATAACAACGTTCCCGATGTAGTTTGATTTTTCAGAACTAATTTATATTCAGATAACGTTCATCCTTCTCTTTAGAGCAATATAAAAAAAAGTAAGAAAACAAACCTTATCACCACCCAAAAAAAGAAAACAAGGAATGAATAAGTAAATAAACAATATGCATGATAAAACCTCCTTACAATTTGACTTCCAGGTATAGTTATAGATTTTTCGTAGCATTTATCCATCTATTTAGAAGAAGAAAGGTAAGTAGTGTAAGCTTCGCGTGGTGTCGGTGAGTCTTAGGCGGCGTGACGACTGACGGTCATGGCGGCAACAGGACCTCGTGGGACACAGGTATAATTGCTCCTGAACACGCGAGGCAAGACAAGGAGCAAGGGGCGACACGAATGGGAAAGGTGGGAGGAAGATGACAGAGAGAGAGAATGAGAAAGGAAGAGGAGGGACAGATAGACAGGAAGAGACAGACGGGGAAGAGGAGGGGCAGACAGACTGAAAGAGGTGGAAGAAAGAGAGGGGACAGATGACAGACAAACGGGGAAGAGGGACAGACAGGAAGAGACAGATAGGGAAAAAAGCGTCATGGAAGAGACAGAAGGAAAGGACAAGATCAATTGGAATAAGGAAAAAAAATATATATGAAAATTTTAGGGAAAGAGAAACTATGAAAGAGATAGAAGTAAGGGACATGTAGGCAGACATAGGAAGAATAAATATGAAAGAAGCAGAACTGACAATGAAAGAGACAAAAGGAAGGGACGGATAGGATTACAGGTAGATGGAAGACAGGTAAGGAAAGAGGAACAATGGAGGAGACACGACAGATAGACAGGAGAAGGGAGGTGACGCGGTAAAAGGCTGCTATCTTTGCTTTTCTCTGTAAAATGACGCAGGGAGAATTCATATAGATAAAAAAGAAATGCCGTTCTTTTTAAAACGCTGACCGCTTGATACAGGTTATGAAGCGACGTAATGCGAACCGTTGAAGGAAGAAAGGAGGTGAGTGTGTGAAAGGAAGAGGTGAGTGAAATGTCTTGCATGAGCGGGAACTGCAATGTAATGAGCACACTTTTAAACAATCCCAGCATTAATTAGTCACGCATCCATGACTTCAAATTTACCACTTTCAGGCATCACGCTTCTTGTTGCATAGCGTGATAAGACTTCTCAACTGTGACGACCAGAAACATACAAGACACGTAGGAAATGACCCGCCCCTCCATAAAACCTGTCTCGTGTATGACTTTTCATTTGACACTCTTAGGAGCCACGTGTTTTGTCTCGCTGCGATAAGAACTGGTCCACCTTTCTATAAGCGCTGCTGTTGTCGCGCCGTAGAGCACCATGGAAACGCTGAGAAATGGATTTGAAGACGGGGCAGTGAAAAAAGACCACGAGAGGCTTTTGAGGGTATGGAACCCCTGTTAGGACACACACTCACCGGACACCATTACCAATCAGACATAGACAGTCACCAAGACCCTGAGTATATTTTAGTCGGCCTTGACTATCCAACCTTTCACTATATTAAATCCCCAAAACATTTCCTTTCATTGTCATTATTTCCTCAGTAACCGTACAAAATATCCGTATAAAACCTGACGATTTGGTGTAATACAGACATGCGTACGTAAAAATATAGCTGACATTTGGATCGCCAGCACACACTGTCATAACTCCAGTGATCATCCGCAGCAGCTATGATTCCACTGCAGGACGAAGGCCTCCCAAAACTTCCACACACTTCACTTGTCTGCCGGTCTATTCCAGATCTATCCAGCTAAACTTTTCTCTCACGTCTCCATCCAGTTCCCTGTCTGCCCTGGCTTCCTTTAACCCTCCCTAGGCTGCCACTCTATAACCAAACAATGCAAAACTTGATGTAGAAGAAATAACCTTTTAACTACCGCGGCTTTTCCTTAAGCTTAATAATTAGGTCTGGTACAGGATTAGGGTAAAATTTCAAAAGACAGCAGTGGTAGAAAAGGAATGGTTGAATATTTTAACATTTTACATAAGACCACAAGAGAGTAAGGGAAGCTGTAATGAGCCAACAGGCGGTCCCTGTACTAAACATACCTATATCTATCATCCACATTCATAATTCGTCTAATCTTCCCTTAAAGCTTACTAATGACCCAACACTAACAACCTAAATACTGAATCTATTCCATTCACCTACCACTATATCTGAGAACCAATTTCTTCCAAAACTCTTATAAATCTAACTCTACCAAACTTGAACCTATTGCTACCTGTCCTACCTTGATTACTGAGCTTAGGGATGTCTCTGGTCTTAATTCACATCACTAAAATCACCAGAAGGTTAGACAAAGGAAAATAAATCACCCTTGACTGCCAATCAAAGAGCTAAGATGGGTAATTTCGATATACAAAACTTTAAAGAACCATATAACGAATTAATCAAGTTACGTAACAAATCAAGACGCAGTGCGGGTCTTCGTGTGGTTGTTCTTGCATTCCTCTCGGCTCACGTAACACAAGGATCTCTAGGCCCTTTGTCTTGGTGCTCAGTTTATGTCTGGCGGTCTGTGCTTGCCTCGCTACACCCGCCGAGTTAAGTGAAGCTGCCTCGCCGCCTTGTTGAATCCGTACATCAAAGTTTACGTCTGTGTCTTCCGCTCCGCCGCTCCCTTTGTGTGCAGGTTACTCTTAGGCCGCGAGCTGTGTGTGTGTGTGTGTGTGTGTGTGTGTGTGTGTGTGTGTGTGTGTGCGTGTGCGTGTGCGTGTGTGTGTGTGTGTGTGTGTGTGTGTGTGTGTGTGTGTGTGTGTGTGTAGGTTCCGCTCGCCCACAGAATAAGCACCGGCGTATTTGATATTAGCCTCACAAAAAAATAATAATAGTAAAATAAAATAAATAAATAAATAGAAAAGTAAGTAAATAAATAAATAGATAAATAAATAAATGCAATTAAATAATCAATAAAATATATAATCAAATAAATCCATAAGTACAAAAAAAAGTAAACAAATCGAGAAGACAATTTAAATAAAGCTAAAAAACCAACAAAAATAGTTCTTGTAATAAAAAAAATGTATACATTTCGAAAACGAGTAATGAATTATACGACATAAAGCTATTTTCAATTCTTTGTACGACTGTGAATGACACACACACACACACACACACAAGCATAAGAAGCGGCAAGGCAAAATTTTCAGATAACTATTTCAACGCATTAAAATCTCTGACGGCTATTAACAGCACGTTGAAGTCTCCTGACGGAAGAAAGAAGAAGAAGAAGAAGAAGAAGAAGAAGAAGAAGAAGAAGAAGAAGACAAAAAAGAAAGAAAAAGAAAGAAAAAGAAGACCGTGAGCGCGATTCCTGGCTTTCATAATCAATCAGAGAACAATTGAAGACCCAGCCAGACTATCGATAGAAAACGTAAGGAACCGCCGGGTCGTGGGAGTCGCGGGGAAGTGAGGTAAGGCGAGGCAGTGTCTTTCCTCTCAGTGTCAAGGTCGGGGCGGCGGCGGGCACGGGCACCATCAGCACGCCCAGCCATAGCAGGTCCTCGCTGCCACCCACGCACGGCACACAGGTCGAGGAACACAAGTAACCTCAGAGTACGGGTTTTCAGTGACTGGGAAAGACAAGAATGAATTTGTAGCGGTATGTTTTCAGTTCTAAATGATTATGTATTGCTGAGATTTTTGTCTGTTGTTTTCACTCTCCTACAAGCATACTGGACCGATTTTGGGGTATAACTAACACTTTTCAATACGGAGTAGTTGATAATCTCACTGATGTATCACGAAATGTCAAACGTTCCGATTAGATAAATGTTAAAATGCACAAATAACTGAAAACAAGATCACGTACACAGCATTTTGGCCTTACAATACGTGACTTCTTTTTTAATAACTTCCAGTGAAAATAGACGTAGAAAAAAACAAAAATCACGCAGGAATCACGACGCGGAGGAGCACAAGACGAGACGGATTTCAATGTCAATGTCAACAACCCTTCCAGTCACACGCTAAACTTTACCCACAAAACTCAGCGACACCATCAAAGTTCCTTCTTCGCACCTCAAGTCACCACGTTAATCCTTCAACAATCCTGGAGGCAGCCACGGAACCTACCTCACTGGTGTGCTCGCTGGGCCCCGGCTGAGTGAGTGAGGGTGGTGGGCGGGAGGGCGAGAGGGCGCGTCTGCACTCCGCGGTAATCACAGCACCACTGGCTCCACCTCCCCGCCTCACCCAGAGTTTTACCGACTCGGGTACACTCTTCATAGCCCTCACGCTCATCCCGGCCACGAGGAGAGGAGGAAGAGGAGGAGGAGGAGGAAGATATATGGTGAGGTGAGCATGAAATTGACGAGGAGAAAGGAGGGCCATAAGAACCAGGGGAAGAATAAGAAGAAATGAAAGATGCGTAATAATCTGAACTAAAACTACAAAGAGAGAGAGAAAAAAAAAAATCATGGAATGCAAGAGTAGTAAGATAATAAATTGCGAAGAAAACATGGAAAATTACGGAACACTTAAACATTCAAACTGGAGATAAAGAAAACGAGTGATGATGATGATGATGATGATGACAACTACAAGGAAGATCAGGAAAAATAGGAAGGTAAAAGAGATCAAAATTTAATAGAAGGATGGAAAGAAAAGAGGATGAGATGGGAAGCAGAGAGGAGGAGGAGGAGGAGGAGGAGGAGGAGGAGGAGGAGGAGGAGGAGGAGGAGGAGGAGGAGGAGTGAGGCGGGAGGAGGCAATGCCCGGGGAAGGTCGTTTGAGGCTTAGTCAAGCGGGGATGGAGGGAACTGAGGACGCTAAAAACTCCCCGCTGTTCACGGCTTTTCCTCCACCGGCAGTGAGAGGAACAGGAGAGGAGAGAGGAGGAACAGAGGCCGAGGGGGAAGAGTCTCCTGTCGCTTTGAGTGGAAGAAGCAAATATAAAGATGACATTTGGGTGAAGATAAGTTTATAGTACGAATATTTAAGACAAAGGAAGTTTTTTTTTTTCTTTTGCATGAATATTCGTTGTGAGTATTGTTTTATTTCTTAACTTTTTTTTGGGTTCTTTCTATATATACACACTACTCCGAAAATAAAAATCGACAAAGTTACGTCAGGTTTCCGTACTTTTAAGACAGATGGGAGAAAAGCGTCAATATTTCTTCACCAATATTCTCTATGTGTTTTATTCAGTCTCTTGAGTTTAAACTATCTTCGTCTTCTTTTATTTGTTTAGGCTTCGAAAAAAAAAAAAAAAATTGCGTCAGTTTGCGTCACTTTCCGTACATTTCAGACACAGAAGTAAGTATTCGCTATGTTTATTATTTCATCTCTTCCCTTTGAATTACCTTTATTCTTTTCTTTTTCGATTCCTTGAGACTTCTAAAAAAAAAAAAAAAAAAAATAAATAAAATAAATAAACGAAAGCTGCGTCAGTTTCCGTACATTTCAGACATACAGAAAAGAAACATGCCACCTTTCCAGCATAAATATTCGCTCCTTGCATTGTTTTATCTCTTGACCTTGAAATCGTCTGTTTGTCCTTCCTCTCTCATATTTCCCAGCGCCCCGAAAAATAAGAAATACGTTTGTTTTTGTAAGTGAGTTTGACAGTGATCTTCTCCGTGTGTTAGCCTCTCACTCTATTACTCCTCTTTTTCCTCTCACTCTAATTGAGTGACCTTCCTCGTCCTTCCAACTCCCCCTCCCTCCCTTTTACCCTCCCACCCTTCCTTCATCCCTCCTCTCCATCCATCCCTCCTTACTTCACGTGGAATGTGAGGATGAGAGAGAGAGAGAGAGAGAGAGAGAGAGAGAGAGAGAGAGAGAGAGAGAGAGAGAGAGAGAGAGAGAGAGAGAGAGAGAGAGAGAGAGAGAGAGAGAGAGAGAGAGAGAGAGAATGCAAGTGATCAGTGATTGAATCTGTCGCTGTCTTCAATTCCGTGTTGTTATTGATTGGCGTCATTGTCACCTCAACAATGAGAGAAGGAAGGGTCATGAAACCCAGGCCGTGCGAACCGGAGTGAACAAGAGAAGATACACTGTGGATAGATTACAACTGTGTGTGTGTGTGTGTGTGTGTGTGTGTGTGTGTGTGTGTGTGTGTGTGTGTGTGTGTGTGTGTGTGTGTGTGTGTGTGTGTGTGTGTGTGTGTGTGTGTGTGTGTGTGTGTGTGTGTGTGTGTGTGTGTGTGTGTGTGTGTGTGTGTGTGTGTGTGTGTGTGTGTGTGTGTGTGTGTGTGTGTGTCACTTTCCATACGCATCTGTTTAACATATCAATATTTTACGTCTACTTTCAGAGTGTCGCCGAGGGAGTGATTAAATGAGCATGTTGTTGAGTGAATTAATAAGTGAATGAGCGAGTGAGAGAGTGAGTAATTACCAGGCACGAGTCACTGACCTGTACGCGATGAGAAGCTCGAAGAAACAAACATACAAACTCCTCTGGGTCCTCTTCACGCAACACTTTGCTGTTTTCTCGTTCCTCTAAACACCGCACAATGTTACTCCCTCCGTTAGGCCGCTGGAGGCTGTCTTCCCTCTCCTTCAGCTGCCGTGAATCAACACCGCGGACCTAAGAGGCAGCAGGAGCCCACGCAGCTGCTTTATCAGTCTCTCGCTGAACCACTGGTAAATTGCCTTCACCTCCCCTTGATTTATGTGGCCCAGAAAACCATCAGCGTTGCATCAGTCGTCAGTAATTGGAAGGGAGAAGCAGCGGTGACCTTGCCTGTTCTTGGTCCATCAGCGAGGGATGCCACACACACACACACACACACACACACACACACACACACACACACACACACACACACACACACACACACACACACACACACACACACACAAACAGCTTCAGCCGCTGCACCTGCCTGAGGTGAAGTCTCATCTCCACGCCTGGTCTCCTGTGATGCCAATACTGCCTGGGAGAGTCGCGTGATGGGGCGGAATGTTATGCCAGCACTGAGGAAATACATCAGTCACGATATTCTGATTGGAATGATGTCTAAGGCCTTTTATCACAATAGTGAGTGGCGAGTGTGCGCCTCGCCTGAGTTTGAATGACGGGCGGCGCACCTTCCCAGTGTTACCATTATTTACCTGCCCACCACTACGCACGGCTGTCGTAGTGAGATCCCCCTCTAATTATTCATGACTGAGGGATTTAAAATTCCCACACCATACAAGTGACACTTGTTATTACACTGAGGGCAGTCTTTTGTCGGCAGGCTTTCGAACTAGCTTGCCGAGTCTGTAGCGTGACAGCGGATTTCTTAAATAACTTGTCATCGCGCCCTTCATCATTAATCTTAATACTTTTAGGACCGCACTGCCATTGGGGATGAATTTTCGAACTTTATACGAGTGCTGAGTTTGGAGACAGTTCGTGTTTATTCTTGGACTATTAACGATAGTCAGTGTGGCAAAGCAGTTCCAAAGTTTTGACGAGAAGTTCGAGGCACACAACACATCCACGCGGAGTGAATGTATCCAGAAAGAAGTAATCACTGGCACAAGACCAAGACCTGGCATTGCATAGCCGTGACCTCAAGGTGTATTCCTAAGAACTATTTTGAGTATCACTGAAAAAAAAAAAATAAAATAAAAGCACCATTTTGAGCGAAGGTAGATTAACAGGAGTAGATTACCACACAGAAATAGTGCCACTTAACACGGAGGCCACAGGAAGGGTGCCATTTACCTTCCCTTCTTCATGAAACCTTGAACGTCCTCCGTGGAGGGGAAGGGCGGTCGTCCTCGTCACCATCGCCGTCGGGCACAGCCTCGAGTTACTTTCATAATGTCAGGCATTAGGCAGCCCCGCCATTGTCCGTCACTTTTGTGTGCCTTGCTGTGTGCACCGCGAGAACAAAGAGCAGGACAATTTCAGGATCCTGGAAGCATTGTTGGACGCGAGGGATTCCAGCCAATGAAGGGTTGCGCTGAGCGGCGGGGACAGCGTCCAGCAGGGCTTGTGGCTCAGGGGAAAGTGATGTCCTGCTGGATGTTAACTAATCCACTCTAACATTCCCTTTGAAAGAAAGAAAATAATACTCTAACACACACACACACACACACACACACACACACACACACACACACACACATTAAAAACGAATGGTTTAGCGGGAGAGAGAGAGAAAAGGATCTAGCATGCCATCCAGAGGGAGGTGCGGAGGGCGGGAGGAGTGTACTTCTTGGGGCCGTGGAGGGATGCTTTCTTTACGCACAAGATTTCCTTGTGCACAGACCCAGCGTGTGAGGAAGACTCCCGTCGCGGCAGCACACTCCTCCCTCTAGTGTGTGGGATGACTGCATGCCAATATCAAGAAAAATTAAAACTAAGCACTGCAGGGAACATGACGTGTCTTTGGACATATCTTACTTATTTTTATCTTTCAATCTGGCCCAAGGTTTGCTCAGTCTTTCAGCATCCTTTCTCCTTAGGGACGCTACACACTAGTGACCCCCCCTGCTGCAGTGACCCCTGGTGGTCACCAAGTGTCAGGGCCACTGACAGCCCACAGTCAGTCACAAGTCGACAGTAGTAGCAGCGACAGTTCAATCAGGGCTACTGACACGTATATTTGGTGAAGTTCAGTTAGGCTAACCTCTGCATTGCTCATATAACTGAACAGATGAAGAATACTGTTCAATATCAACACGAGGCGTCATTTAAATAATCACACCTGCCTGCCGCGGCTCTGAGCGCCATCACCTGCCTCGCCTCCTCCTGAGTCTCCCTCTCTGTGGACGGTGTAGTCACCTCCCGCCGCCATTATCCCAGGCGGCGGCCAGAGGCGTGAGGGTGAGAGCCATTATACGGCAGGTAATGTCTGGGAGAGAGACTTGGAGGGTCGAGGACCCACTTCAGTTCCAGGCAGTTGCTGCCGTCCGTGACTCGATGTAGAAGGGAAATAACTTGTTCCGGAAGCCACGCAAGTTTAGTTTATTTTGCTGAGCGTTTTGGTGAGTTGCTGCTGAACGTGGCGAGTCATGGCCAGATTTTGTTTGTAGATTCGACCCATTTCTCAGTGTTGAGGAAGAGGCGGCAGCGTGACGGAGTCCTATTCAGGAACTAACGGCCTGAAGGACTAAGGGCAGCCGTGTGTTTCGTGCACAATAAACAACAAGTGTTAGAGCGACGAGGCTCACGGCGACGCTTCCCACGCAGGAAGGTCACCGCACATGATGCCCCGGAATGACCGCCCCGCACACCTTGCCTTACTTCACCTGCCCCTCTGGCCCAAAAATACTAACAGCACATTTACCTGAGAGCATTCCAGACCGTGGCATGAGTGACTCCGAGGCACATAAACTGAATAAACTGAGAAATTGTGTGAAGAGGAAGGATGAGTCAAGAACTGGGGATGTTTTGGTAGCGGCCACCACACCTGCCCCTGTGTGTGTGTGTGTGTGTGTGTGTGTGTGTGTGTGTGTGTGTGTGTGTGTGTGTGTGTGTGTGTGTGTGTGTGTGTGTGTGTGTGTGTGTGTGTGTGTGTGTGTGTGTGTGTGTGTGTGTGTGTGTGTGTGTGTGTGTGTGTGTGTGTGTGTGTGTGTGTGTGTGTGTTGGTCGGAGCACACCACTTCCTGCATGCACACCTCGCAATGTTTGTTTAGGTGGTGAGTTCCTTCCTCCTCCCCACCGGCGCCTCCCTCACGCCCTCAAGAGCCTCCTCCGCTGCGTCTCAAACAGTCAAAACAAACACACTCAGCCCACAAGAATGACTGAAATTCCGTCCACTTCTTTCCTTCTTTAAATATTTCTTTTACTACATTTCATTAATCCTCGCCCTTTCTTTCTCCCTTCTAGCTTCCTTGCCTCCACTCCTTCAATTTATCTTCCTATGGCGTTCTTTCCTGTTTCTCCTCTCTCTCTCTCGCTCTCTCTCCCTTTTCTTCAGTGTATCTTCGTCTCTACTTCCTTGTTTTCTTTTTCGTCTCTCCTCTCTCTCTCTCTTTCACTGTGTTTACGTCCTTCCGCCTATCCTTTCTCGTCTGCTCTTAACTTTTTTTTTCCCCTTCTTCCTTACTCTTTTATTTTCCTTCACTAAATCTTCCTCTCTACTTTCTTCTTTCTCTCAATCTTCCTCTATCCTTTTTTTTCCCTTCTTGTTTCCCTCCTATGAATCTGCTTCTCTGCCTCTTCCTTTCCTTCTCTTTGTCTTCTCTTTCACATAATCTTCCCCTTTATTCTCCTCCTTCCTTTCTTTTGTTTCCTCCTTCGCTCTAACTTCCTTTTTACTTCCTTCCTTCCCGTCTCTCAAAACTCCTCCACTGAATGATCACTGTTCGGTGCTTCCTTCCTTCCTTCCTGTTTGCCTCCCTCCAGCGGACACGGGCGTTGCTTCAAGTATTCCCGCACATTACGCAGCGATGTGGGAGAGGCGCGGTACCTTGGGAGAGTTACCTCAGGGCACCATCACTCTCACTTGACGGGCTGGGAGTTGCCGTGGCTGCGGAATTTCTGGCAAAACTCGTATAGCATGTCTTCTTCCTTCTTCCAGCATCCAATACCTGTATTTGGAGGACTTCGCTGTATCGATATAGATATTTTGAAGTGTTTTTTGGCTTTCATCAGGACTATTTTCTAATATCAAAGTTATTCAGGATCTGACGAGTGTGTTTTTTTTTTCCTACTGACGGTGGAAAATCTTTAACTATTAGTAAAATCTTGTAAAAATCTTTGAAAATTCACATAACTTCCATTAGAGCATGTGATAAGTAGCTGAAACGTTTGAGAAGGAAGAGCAGAATATTTAGTTATTGGAAAATATGAGAAGGGAAAAAGAAAGCAGAGGGGGATGAAAGCAAGAAGGATTACGCAACAAATGACCTGAGATAAAAGCTGCTAAACGTCCCTAAGTGAACAGATAAACAAGTCTACAATGTCCTTAGATTAATACTTCTACATAAAACGAATTAAGTTAAGAGAACCAACAACAACAACAACAACAACAACAACAACAGAAACAGCAACAACAACAACAACTCATTACCACACGCTTCCATCACTACAAACTCAATATTTCACTCTCATCTTTTAACTCCACTCCCTTCACTATACCCTCACAAGCCGAGCCTATCACGCCCTAACCAGCACCTCGATAAGCACAGGTCCTCACATCACCCTCCCCAGACAATTACCCTCACTGGAGATCACTGTCACGGAACACCCACCCGCGACTCCACCTCCAAGACAGTACTCAATATAATCGCTCCCCACCTCCACCCTAACCACCACCAGCACTTCCAGCCGAGTCACCCGCCCCCTTATGTGATATACTGGCACCTCCCCCGTCATTACCACTTCATCCACACCAGTGAAGCCTGACGCGACGCCCACACGTAGAAGGCGAGACCAGGACGCTACCGAAGAAGGCTCCAGTCCATCTTCGCTAAACAAGGCGTCGGTTCATCCACACCTGCCGCCTCGCACTGACAGGTGGAAGATATATTTCTGTATTGATTTGCAGCTTTAGTTTCCAGGATGTTGACCTCAAATTTTAACGGAGAGGATGAAGCGCAGAGACACACACGGGTTATTTAGATTGGTGTAATTCGTGCTTTGGAATTTTGGGTTGAGGGTGTTGACCTCTCTAATCTTAACGGGGAAGACGAACCATAGAGGCATTAACAAGCGGGAACGTGAGATTGTTAGGAGATGCGACGGTAATCACCTGAACGCCTCGCTGGTTGCCTTGCGACTTGAGTACCTTTGTGTTGACTTCCTAATTAGCAGAATAAGGAGTCTGAACTGAATATTTTCATTGCTGCGCCTTCTCTTTAAACTTTATAGAATGGTGAGGTGCAAATTTTGAGCATCATTTCGAAAGACACTTGTGACTGCCAAAGGAATAGTTTAGTGTCCCCGTAATCTTGTTTTTGCTCAGTTAATTAATCTAGAATTACTTAAATGAAGTCGTAAATAAGATTAGCAGCTCCTAGGATCACTCAAATGGAAACAGAAAGCATAAATTTTGCGTATAAATCCGAAAGACACAAATGACAGCTAAAGTGAAGCATTCCAGTGTAGTTATTATTATTTCTTTCTCAGTCAAATAGTCTACAATTAATCAAATGAAATAATAAATAAGATGACGCTATTAGAAGGGTATATATCTAGTACTCGAGTGAAGAAATAAATAAAACACTGTCATTTAAAGATTATCTAAGGCTAGGTTACTTTAGCTCAAGGGTAGGCCTACTCAAATGAAGTAATAAATTAAGTACCATCATTACAAGTGCGTACGACCACTCAGCTCAAATGAAGTAACGTCACGCTACAATTATCGGTCAAAAGGTGAAATTAGCAGCCCCAGAATTGCAACCAACCTCACCTCCATTTTATGGGAGCTGCCTGGAGGGTCGATCTGGCGAAGGCAAGTCCTGAAGGGCGACCACAGCAATAAAACACTAAAAGAGGGTGAGGGAGGGACATTTACAACCGGATCTCGATAGCATCCCGATCCCGGCAGGTGGTGGGAGAGAGCGAGAGGAGGCAGCGAGAAGAGACGAGGAGAGGGTTAATTATGAGACAGGTAAGAATAGGAGAGTATAGACAGTGGATGGCTTAGATGTTTTTTTTTTTTTTAACGCATGTAATAAAGAATAGAGACATAGAGGAACAGAAGCGACATATATAAAAAAAAGGGAATTGAAACAAACAGTACATCTCCATTTAACCTTGGAAAAAAAATATATTACTTGAAGAGACATAGCTAAAGGAACAGGAAAAAATAAATAACACGAATTGAAATAAATAGTACATCTCCATTCAAGCTTGAAAAGAAGAAGAAGAAGAAGAAGAAGAAGAAGAAGAAGAAGAAGAAGAAGAAGAAGAAAACGTGAAGGGAGCAATGAGGGAAAAAAAGGGAATAACAGTGAAATTAAACGCCAATCAGCAGGTGCAGCTAAACAAACACACACACACACACACACACACACACACACACACACACACACACACACACACACACACACACACACACACACACACACACACACACACACTAGTAGAGGTGATGGAGGGAAGGAGTTCACTATATCAAATGAAGGAAAAAATAATTAATACAAATATGGAAACAAAATCATACGAACGCTGCTGAAACTGTACACACACACACACACACACACACACACACACACACACACACACACACACACACACACACACACACACACACACAGTGACCGCCATTAAAGAGACCTACTGAACACAGAACTCCAATGGCAGCGAATGAAACAGAAAGTGGCTACAGTAATGACAGGCGTGGGAAGGTCCTGTGGCCGGCAGGTGGTCCTCGCTTGGCTACCACCACCACCACCACCACCACCACTAATCTAACTTAACTAGTAACTTAATCTTACTTAACCTAACCTAACCTAACTTAACCTTACTTACCTAACCTAATCTAACCTAACCCAACCAACAGGTAACTTAATCTCACTTGATCTAACCTAACCTAACCTAACCTAACCTAACCTAACCTAACCTAACTTAATTTTACTTAATCTAACCCAAGTTAATTTTACTTAACATTACTCGTACAAAAAGTAACTGTGCTGGTTGGTGTTCACTGATCCCTTATTTAATTCTACGTTTATTTATTCATTTATTTGTTTATTTGTTTATGGTTCGACAAGCGTAACCATCCTTTTCTTTTTGCTGCTTGAGCTAATAAATGTGTAAATCTCCGTCCACACCCAAGCAAAAAAGACAAAAAAAAAAAATGTTCACCACCACCGCCATCACCACTACTAAATCACCTAACCAGCCACCACCACCACCACCACAAGAGAAAGAAACCCCCGAGTTGGGAGACGAAGCATTCTCTCACGGTAAGGAAGCGATGGGAGGTCTTAATGAGGAATGAGAAAGAAAGGAGTAGAGATGAAGGGCAATGAGATTATGTGTAACGTGTGAGGTATGAAATGAATATAGAGAAGGGTACACGAAGGGGTGATGGAAGATAAGCATATAAAGAGCGTGTTATGGGGTCAGAGGACAAGACATACGAGAGGGAGTGAAGGGATGGTGCGATGAGAGGCGTATTTTTGTGTGTTGTCATTTGAGTCCTTTTAGACGGAAAATATCTGACCGCTTATCTAAAGAATATATTAAATAAATAAATATATAAATAGATAAGATGAAATTAAATTAATAAAACATAAAAATCATCAGGGTTTTTTCCCCATCACTGACGTGGCTGTTGGAAGAAGTAAAAATGCGTGGGAACAAAAAATCTTCTCTGTTTTTATACGTATAAGTTTTGTGGCAATAAATTTTGTCTTTTTTGTGGACACTGACTGCATGGTTGGAAAATTCTATTGGCAGGAGGAGCGACTCAGGCTTGCTGTTATATACCTTTCTAGGTAGAGAAAAGAAGTTTTTTTTTTCAATCGTTCACAATACCAGTCGTGAAGGGAGAAATTAAATTATAACATAGATAGATGAATAAATAAATAAATTAAATGAATAAAATGAATAACTAAAAATAGATCAATAAATAATGATAACAAAGAACTTCGACAACCTGAACCTTCCCATGCACGGAGAGTAAATTCAGAATACACAGTGTAACTATGAAGACGCGTACAAATAGGTGTAATACATATGTGACAGCTTAATCACTACAGAGAGAATATGAATTCATGATGCATTACATCCCTAAGAATAAACTGCCTTTCCGCACGGTGGAGCTGAATGTTTATCCTGCTAGACGGAGAAAAACACATTTATGAACTTATCTGTAAAAATAAAATGCAAATAAATAAATATATCCCGATTTAAACGGATTTTTATTTTCCTGCCATTACGTAAATGATTACAACTACATAGATTAGTTGAACACTTTGCTTGAAATCCTGACAGCCTAGGAGGAGGGGAGCCAGGCGTGCACCGCAATGATGGCGCGCCGCATGCACGGTGAGCGCAGCCTGGCGTAGAGTGCGTGCGAGGCAGGAGATGGACGAGGGAGGAGTGATGAGGCGCGGTGTGGCGGGTGCGTGAGAGGAATGCCTCTCCTCCTTCTCGCCGTGGTTATATCGGACACTTACTCCCCTCAAAGTGTCTGTCAGCCTTGTCTCCTTCACACTCCAAAGCCTTTTAGATTCACGACAACATATATAAAAAGTCGTTGGCGTTTTTTTTTTTATGATAATAAAACGTTATGATCTTTTTTTCTGTCGTCAGTGTAGCGTCAATGCGTCAAGTGTTTCCTAAAATAAAACATCTTGGCTATAAAAGCTCTTGATAATTATATCTTTACGTGAACAATAAAAAGCTTTGCTGTCTGTGGACCTTCCATAACGATGCATGAAAGTTTCTTCGTTAAAAACTTCCTCAAATTGAATATGATGATTATTTATCGTTCACGGTATGGCACGGGAAATGACTGACTGTCACTTGAAGACTTATCATCTATAAGGGTGAAAAATCATGCGAGAGTGACACACGCAGCCTGACTGTGAAGGCGAGGGGCGAACATAAGGAATGCGCTCCACATCACAAACTACACACAGAAAAAACGAGAAATATATGTGAAGCTGCCACAACCAAGGCCATTATTTTTTTGTAATTCTTATAAGTCGTAGGTCCGGATGGTATGACTTGAAGAATACATATAAAAACAACACGAGCAAGCAGTGAAGGCCGGCGGTGGAGCAGAATGTCGTGATGAGAGCAGTGTCGTGACGAAACGTGGCGAGGCTTCCAGTGGGCGGCGGGGGATGGTGGCGACGGTGGAGGGAGCTAGGGGGTTGGGGGGGGTGGGCCTCTCGTCTGCTGGGCACACGAGGAGCGGAAGGTGATCCCTGCGGTGGGAGGTGAAGGCGAAGACCACAGAGTATTATTATCTCACAACATAACGACGCGCAGGACACCACATCAGGCAGCCCGGGTGGAGAGGAGTCCTTTCAACACGCCAAGGCAAAGAGGCGCCGGAAGATTCTCCTCCTCGGTCACCATCCTCTGACCACAATGGGTTCAGCAGGCTCTTGAACCCATTCACTTGTACTGATACAAGGATACTGGTCCTCAGATGACGTGGTACATTACTGGCATTGGTTCAGTAATCTGGTCCTTAGAACGAGTTCCATAGGGAGCTTTCAGAGCAGAAAGTGGAAAAACGTCAGAAATTTTACACTTCATCTGTCAGTCTTACGAAGCCTTGACAATAGATCAATCACAGATACAAGATCATTTTTTTCCTCTTGTTCCTCCTGCTGTGCCGTCACTTGAAGGGAAATACAAAGAGATCACACAACTTTAAGGGCAGGGAAAATACGAATAAGTGGACAGGAATGCTGTATACATATCACTTGTGTATTACTGACACGTGTAGGTCTACTGGTTTCTTGTAGTGCGCCTTCTTTTCTTTTGAGGCACATATCATTAAACAAACCAATCCTTGAAGAAGTTTATCATGCTGGAAATTATAATACATACAAAAAAATAATATGCAAAGACGATTTTTGTACCCTGTAAATGGAAGGATAAGTCTCATTGATAATCTGGAGCAATACAATACTTTCAATCCTCGCTTGTCAATGGCGCACAGGACAAGGAAGTGTTCAAGGTGGAAGGTATAACATCCTGAATTCCATCGCGTTATTTATTGAGCAATTTTGAGCGGCTGGATGAAAACACCGGTTAACTTGCGTAATTTACAACTTTATCATTTCCTGCACTGACCTCAACGTGATGCCTCGACGGAAACGGTGCTTTTACGTGACCGCCAGAAGTGCTCGCTGGCGTGCAGGAAGGCTGAGGGGCGTTCATAAGATGGAGGGAGCATGAGCTGATTCAGATGTACAGTTGCTTCTCTCTCTCTCTCTCTCTCTCTCTCTCTCTCTCTCTCTCTCTCTCTCTCTCTCTCTCTCTCTCTCTGTCTGTCTCATTTTTTTTTATTCTACTTTCTATCCAGACAATTTTTTTCTATTTTTACTTGTCACCACCACCACCACCACCACAACACAGAGAGAGATGCTGAGGAATAAAAAAGATCAGTACTCTAGTAATAAGAAGACAAGACCACCACCACCACCACCACCACCACCACTACCAGCACAACCAGCACAGCCAGCAAGGGGGAGCGGAGAGCAGCCCGCAGTGTGTCCCTGAGCCACATTAGTGAGGCGTACTTACAGGACACAGCACCTTGACACACTGCAGCTCGGACTGGTTGGGTTGCCTCTACCTGAAGTCGAGCGTCACCTGTTGGCAATGAAAGGAATTACATAAAGACTGGCAGATTATAACGTAAAAGTCTGCGATGATAAATAGTTGTGTTTTAGAATATATGAGGATAAGAGAATAAGGTGAATGTAAATGGCTTGTTCACCTATACAGGGAAGGTCTTGATAGGCAGGTAATACTAAACATAACTACCTGTATAGCAGGTTAAAAATACTATACTATACTATACTATGTTAACTCGTACACGAGTTAACAGCCACATGTTCACTGCACACACACAAACACACATTCTCTCTCTCTCTCTCTCTCTCTCTCTCTCTCTCTCTCTGCTCCATTGCCTCTCTGCTCTCTTTTATCTATTCTTCCTACAGTCTTTATTATGCCTTTCCTTCTTCCCTCTCTCTCTCTCTCTCTCTCTCTCTCTCTCTCTCTCTCTCTGTATTTCCCCTCAAGCACGCCACGCTCCCTATCACATTTCGGCATGCTTTTTTCCTCCCTTCCTCCACCACCATTTCCTCTTGCAGTTCCTCTCTTCCTTCGTCAGTCCGCCAAGACGATACGTGCTTCTGTCGCGTCTAAGCCTCTGATTCACAAGAACAGCCAAATGGTTTTTACCTTTTCTGATTCTTAAGAGTGGAGAAAACACAAGTAATCCAAGTTCTTGTCATGATGAGGTGTGTTGGTTAAAATCTGAGTGTTTGAGAGAGGCGGAGTGTTGCAATGATTTGTAATGGCTCGTAAACTGCATTAATCTAATGACTGCTACGAATTTTAAGGGTTAATACATTGCTAAGGTGCAAGAGTATAATTCTGAGAGACACTGGGAGTAAAAAAAAGAGAGAGAGATTATGTACTTCATACCATCTACGTTCTGCGGTCTAATTTCTCCTCACTGATATTACCAGGGGCTATTCAAATCAAGAAGTTTCATTCTGTCACTAGCGGTCAAAGGATTACAAGGAATCCAGCTTGCGGGAGTGAGAGGTGCAGGTTTTGGCGTGCTCTGCTTCACCCAGGGAGTGGTTAGACTCGTCACGGTGAGGAGCTGTCGCGCCTGTCTAGCCTCATCATGGCCTTGAGCGGAGAGCAGGTGTGAATCGTTGTGGCTGACTTACATGAACGATTAGTGAAGTGATGTGTATGTAATATCTATCATGCGGGGCGAGGGAGGGGGGAGGGGGGCTGGTAATTTTCTCGAATAAACGCACCGTGTCCTAAAGATGCCTGTGATTGACTTACTACATGAAGATTTATGAAGTGACGAACGTGCTGTGCTGTGCTGCCTGTGGAATTGTGATAACCTCGTGAATAAATGTACAGTGACGTAAAGACTTCTGGTGAAATTGCTGTACACCTCAAAGTTTATAAAAAAGAAGTGCCTAGTGTTGTCATTTCCGCGGATAAAGACACATTAACCTAAACACCTCTGCAATTAACTGTATATGAGGGATTAAAGGTCACGTATGCTGCGCGATATGCAAAACTGTGAAAACTTCCACAAATAAACATACAATAACGGTGTAGGGCTCGACACAACCATCCCTCCCACACCTGCAGGAGCTGGTGTGCGGCGCTTCCTCGTGTTACGTTAAAACCTCAAGTTACGACATGCGACGCCCACTGCGGTCACGGAGGAAAGCCATCAAAGTCACGGCCGCTGTGCTTGTTGGCGCGCTGGTCACCGCGGCGATCATAACCAGGGTGAGTGCAGTGGCCTCATTGTCTTTCAAACGGGCGACAATGGATAGCAAACAGCAGTAAATCCTATTGTCTTTTCCAACCAGTTCGATTATTCTACACTAACTACTTACTAGTGTGAGACGTAAGATAGCAGATGTCCTAAAAAATAATAAAATAAAATAAATTAATAAATAAGTAAGAAAAAAAGGTAGGTTTGTTCTCCTGCACGACAACCTTTCTGATCAGAGACAGTTTTAACGGGCCAGTGAAGTCACCGCCTGCTGTGGGTCGCCTGAAGCTTGGTGAAGTGGTGCGGCGCAAGCTGTGAGTGACTGCTAAACACACATGCGACAGCAACAGCTGTGATCAAGTAGTTCAGTTTTTTTTTAGGATGTCAACGGTTTTCTTATTTATTTCAGTTTCAAATTTTACTCCTATTCTGAATCAAAGAACTGTTTTAGTGTAGCAACATGACTCTTACCACCCGGCAGAGGCGTGTGGCGGAGGCCAGGCAGGAGGCGGCCCGGCGTGGGCGGGAGTCCGCCCGCCGCTGGGTCGCAGGAGCTAAGGTGTCCGCTAACCAGCATCCTCAGGCTGTGACCCTGACCGCCAAGCACAGGCGTGTGGCAAACGCCAGGGAGACGGCGACCAGGAGGGGGTGGAAGCGCGAGCACACCCATCGCTGGGGTGCGGGAGGCAAGTCGAGCACTAACCAGCAGTCCCAGGGTGGGATCCTAACTGCCCAACATAGGCGTGTGGCGCAGGCCAGGGAGGCGGCAGCCCGATGGGGTCGGAAGCGCGCCAGCCGCTGGGTAGCGAGAGCCAAGGGGACGACTAACGAGCAGCCCTAGGCTCGACACCCCCAAAAAATAAGATGGTGTCTTGAAAACTCCCTCTTGAAAGAGTTCAGGCAATAGGAAAGAGGAAATTATGATGATGTTTCAGGCGCTTACGTATACGCCACGACACGAGAACAACTCTTAAAGATAAACAGATAGGAAAGTCAGAAACATGATTTTACAGTTTTTGAGAAATAGAGACAATATTTCTCCGTACGAGTGAAAATAACGACGAAAAAAATTAGCAATCTATAGTCCTCTCTGAAAACATTCTCATTTTTTTAAATAATCTTTGCATGAGTGACAGTAACTACTAGTAAGGGATTAAATAATTAAATCAAACAAAATATTGCATAGTCCCCCTTTAAACACTTCCATTTTCTCTCATCCTGAACAACACGTCACCCATAACTATAGTAAACTAATATGATGCTGCAAGGTTTCCCTATCAGCTTTTGCTTCGGCAGGAATGTAGGACGACATCGCCAGGGCATTCTTCGGCAGTGGGGTGGTGGTGGACGTGAGGCTGGTGGAACACAACCCTCAAGCCGCGTGGACGCGCCCTATCAGGAGTTTGTTGACATGTGAGACTGTCAGAGTAAATTCTTATTCAAAATTAAATTCTTCTGATTCTAATTCAAGTCTTCTAATTCAATTCAATTCTTATAATTCTAATTCAACTCTTCTTATTCTAATTCTAATTCAGTCCTTCCAATTCTAAGAATTCAGTTCTTGTAGTGTAATTTTTCTAATTCAGACTTCTAATTCTACTCCCTCACAACTACACAGACCATTAAACTGACCCTGTCCTATCCTAAGGTAACCCTTCTTTTCCTTCTTAACTCTTAAATTCGAAATTTGTTAGTAGTTTTGATTAATCCTCCTGACTTTTCCTTGGGGACCAGAACCTATACGTATGTGGGCCTTACTTTTCAAGGGGAAGCTGGCAAGAACAAAGTAGACATTCGGATAGGGAAGGTAGGAGCAAGATCAATAGCTTCCTTGAATGGAGCACAGAACCTCACGCAGCTTCAAACAGGAGACTGAAAATCTGGTTATGAGAAAGCACTGGGTGAAGGAAAAAACAAATTTTTTTTTTGTCATACTGATCCAGCCGTCACCACTGTAATTCCCACGGACGTGTTTCTTTCCAGGTTCGTCTAGCAAGGGTACTATCTATACACCATCATCGAAGACTCCCAGCCCCTCAACTACGTCTCCGTCAGGCAGGGCCTCTGATCTGCACAACACAGCCTTCGCCAACAGGCCACCAGAGTTTGGAGGAACATTGCAGCTCACGCAGGACACACATGACGTCTAAGGATCTCCAAACACAATAGACTTCACGTATGCACTGAAACTCTTTATTGAGGCAACACACTGAGTAATCCTGGGCTTGAGATACCTTACGATAATGGTATGTGCCTAGCATGCATAGCAGTACACGCCATAATAAAGCAGGGTAGTTAGCATAGGAAAACCTCCAGCAAAGATAGGGACTCGGTTTAGTACACTACTTACGAATAAGACCTAATCTCCGCACACTACGCTCCTTTCCCTCACGTGCCCGTCACTTCCTCTCGTTCGAACATGATTACCTGGGCCCTACGAATCACATACGAACAGACTCTTCACTAAGACTCCCCACGCCGATTCTGATTGATTTTATGACCATGCTGCAATCGGCTACACTCTCACAGCAGCAAGAGATCCACGGGGAGACGGTTAGAGCATCATCGCAGCCATCTTCCCCCTGGCCGCGGCCACGCCGATGCCGGACAGCAGCATGATGCACACCAGCATGGACGTGGCCAAGCCCACCAGGTTCACGTAGCGCGCTATGCGGTATCCGGTTCCATCCTGAATAATCTCCTCGTCCCAGGCCACGCAACCCTTCTTGGGTGTGCTCTGCAACAGGCGTGATTGTTACCCGCAGAGTTATGACAACACACTTGCAAAACTAGTTCCGTATATGTCCTCTTTTACCTCATTATATTTTGACATGATTACAGTAAAACGATAAAAAAAAAAGAACGAAAAAAGAATCAAATTGAAATACTGTATGAAAGCCATGCATCCCAATCTGGTTAGTAGTGGAAGTCGGGGAGTTCCCACGCCAATACAGACAAAAGTCCCTTGAGTCGCAGTGGGTCGTAGTCACCTTGGATGTCTCGTAGCGGCGCTGCACGTGAAGCACAGCCACGTGCGCCAGGAATATCAGCGACAGCACGAACACGTTGCCGAACATCCACACGTCCACCAGCTTGGGGTCCGCGGTCTTTGGGAGAGTGCCGCTGATCTGTGGAAGGCGGTGGTGATTGTTGTCATGGTTAAATGGTGGTGCTGGTGGTGGTGGCTGTACAGTAATGGTGCCAGTGGTGGTGGAAAAGACTCAAGTAGCGGTGGTAATTGCAATGCAAGAATTCATACGCTATTCACATACTTACAGCAAACTTAAACTTGAATTATTTTAAGAAGGAGGTTTCAAAAAACTTATCCTCCAATCTTAGATGATGCTTCTGAGCTTTCTTTTGAGACTGGCACTCTCAGTGGGTCTTTTAATGTCCTATTTGCTGCTTTTGGTCAGTGCCCTTACATAAAAAAAAATAATAAAATGAATTAGAATCTGATACGTGAAACCGGCCGTTCAATTCAGGCCTTTCCATTCCCTACAAAACAGGCTTAGTTTGTCAGCTCTTAAATATATAAACGACAACACGCAGATGCCCACTTGTAGGAAGAAGGCGGCCTTCACGATGAGGCAGGAGAGCGTGGCGGTGCACCGGTTGCTGAAGTCCTGGATGGGGAAGGCGTGCGTGAGGAAGCCGATCACCTCCAGCAGCATACACGGCAGCATGGTGTTGATGAAGTATGCGTCGTACCTGCGGCCAAGCTTCACCACCACCACGGCCTGCAGGAGCGGCACCTCATGAGAGAGAGAGAGAGAGAGAGAGAGAGAGAGAGAGAGAGAGAGAGAGAGAGAGAGAGAGAGAGAGAGAGAGAGAGAGAGAGAGAGAGAGAGAGAGAGAGAGAGAGAGAGAGAGAGAGAGAGAGAGAGAGAGAGAGAGAGAGAGAGAGAGAGAGAGAGAGAGAGAGAGAGAGAGAGAGAGAGAGAGACGAACTTTTCACCCCTACAACAGCAAAGGGGACGAACTGACCGTCTCCTGGTCGGGGTGCAATCTGATGGTGAACTCGTGCGTAGAGAGGAGCGTCAGTGTGAGGTGATCGCCGAGAGCTGTCGACATCTGGGTGGCGTTCCAGGTGGCGTCATTCGCGTGCCCAATCAACCTCAGCGGCATCTTGCACACCTGCCAACCAACACACGCCGATTTTTTTGCTTGTCCACCACGATCATTGACTTTCATGCAAACATTCAGCAAAGAGCAAGATCAGCTACCTGCACGTCAAATGGGTAGAAGAAGAGGTCGAGGGGGCAGATGAAGGCGATTTCATCGGTTCGACCCGCCTGCAGATCCGTGAAGGCGCCGGGGAAAGCCTTCACTGCGGGAAAGCTGAAGTTCAACTCTTTGTAACTCACGATACAAATAAGTTTATATTCCTGAACCTTCCTGCGGCTCCATCACATGCACTATTGTCACTGATTGTGTCATGTTAGGAACATGAAGGTTTTCCTTCAGTAAAAAAAAAAAAAAAAAAAAAAAAAATCACAGGAATTCAATGAAACGCATAGAAAGTTCTCACAAATAATGATGGAAAGAAGTTTCAGTGTAATAATTCAGTCGGTGCAAATCTCACCTTTCATAGAAAGGTGAGAATTACCAGGGAACTCTCACCAGCATGAAGGGAGGAACTTACCCTCAGTGTGGCCGAGGACGGTGCCGAAGCCGTCAGTGCGAGCCGTGGCGGTCACTATCTTATCTTTCATGTTGGGAAGTCAGCACTGTCCCTGTAGTCTGGCGCGGCGGTGACCAGGTCAATGCACGGCAGCCACATCTCCTGCACAACCTCCTCCGGTAACATGACTGCTGTGTCTTTCTGAAGGTACTTGAACATAATCCGAGGATCCCGCCACATAACATCCAGTCTGAGCACAACTTTCAGAAGATTTTCAGTGAGCTCCACGTGATTCACCTGCTCCAGAGTGATCCTGAGGCCGACCAACGCCTTGTCTTCCGTCCCTTGAGACGGAGAGAACCGCTTGCTGTAAGTGTCGGGGAGGAATGCCAGGTCTGCACACAGCAGCTCGTCAGTGGCATCTTGGCAATCATTGACCAAGTTACAGACGTCTTCTAGGCTCACACAGTCCCCATCTGAGCAGGTGAACTGACCCTCCCTGCAGGCCGTGAGAGTGAGGACCACTTCTGACTTGCTGTGGTTGTTGTTGTTGTTGTTGTTGTTGTTCTCAGTCTTATCAGGGGGAAACCATTTATGTCGACCCGTCAGCTGCCTCGTGGAGGAAGACACTTGTTCGTATAAAGTAATCCCGTTCTGGGCGCTTTCCAGCTTCACTCCCGCGTCCGTGGCGATGAGGCGGTAGTTGCCTCCATCCTCGAAGATGTTCAAAGAATTGTGAATCGGATAAAGCATGACTTCCTCCTGCAGACCGAGAATCCTCAGCCTGTGATCCTCCGGCAACTGGCAGAGAACTGAGGCGGTGGACTCACAATCGCCGTCCTCCTTCTGCAGCGTGGGGGGGTTCTGGTAAGCCCGAAGAAGAGGGCAACTGTTGGTTGTCTTACCATTCAGAGACTCAGGAAGCCGAGCCCATGAGTCCCCCGCCACGTCCCCCACCCTGCCGGAGTACTTCAGTAAGGCATTCAGGATTTCCTCACTGTTAGTTTCTGAGATCATAACTTGTGTTCCTCCAACATTCCTACATAAACTTGCAGCATGAATAAAATTAAGTTTCTCTTCAAAGTAGAAATAATAATTTTTTGTCTCCGATGTCAAATTCTGAATGTCCACTGTAACAAACTCCACATTT
Source organism: Scylla paramamosain (assembly GCF_035594125.1). Lineage (NCBI taxonomy): Eukaryota > Metazoa > Arthropoda > Malacostraca > Decapoda > Portunidae > Scylla > Scylla paramamosain. Next base: position 889,491 of record NC_087166.1, read on the forward strand.
TCTGCTGAACTTGAAAGACTGGCAAGCGATGACTCGTCAAGTGTGAAGACTGGCCGAGAGACCTCGCGCCCCTCAGCCACGCCCCGAACCTGGCCCTCGGGGAGCGCGGCGTCGTACAGCCTCACGTCAGCCAGCAGGCCTGAGAACGGCGCGCCGCCCCACAGCGAGCCCCCGATGACCAATTCTTCGCTGGGGAAGTCCTCACTAGGGGCGCAGCGTGAAGGGGACGGCACCGCCTCGCCTCCACGGAAGAGGGTCGAATTCCGTCCCAGCACCAGACATAAGTGGTGCCACTTTCGTACGCCCAAGACCACCCCAAACTTATGGTGGCAGCGGGCTGCGTGCATGGTCACCTCTCCCCTGTTGACTGAGAGGCAGAGAGATAATCGTTATTGAGCTCCAGCCATCCAGTAATGCCGCTAAAGGCTTCAGCAATCCATCCATCACAGCAACCTTGCTCTCTTACCGCTACAACTTACGTGACAACTGTAGGAAGTGTTGGCGCCGCGCGTCGCCCAGATAGACCACATTGCTGACCTGGTGGAGGCGGTGAGGCTTGATCCACAGGCAGAGCGTGAGAAGCAGGAGCCGGTGGTTGAGGGCAAAACTGAGTCGTGGGGAGCCCGGAGGCTTTAGGTCTGCCTTGCCACTTGAGCCCACGTCGAGGAGCGTCACTGACAGATTTTGGTGTTGCGTCGCTGCTGCTTGGCGGGGGAGAGTCAGGCTGGACGTCATACGACTGTGAGACCCTTGAAGCTTTACGCGTGGCTGCTCTTCTGCCACTGCTGATGCTGCTGAAACGTTAACGCACGGCGGTGTGTTGTCCATGCGCCTTGCTGGTGGTGGAAGTGGTGGTGGTGGTGGTGGTGGCGGTGGGTGGTGTGAGCGGGAATGGTAGGTCTGTTCCATTTATTCCCCTTACAATGCCACCACGTGTTCCTAGTGCTGCTGATGCTGGTGTGGGAATGACAATGAAAACCTAGTGTTGTAACTTATCTCTCTCTCTCTCTCTCTCTCTCTTCACACACACACACACACACACACACACACACACACACACACACACACACACACACACACATGATCAACAATTACCGTCAAGATTAATAACAACCCTCTTATCTGATCAATGGAAAATTACAAATAGCTTTCATCTCCAGGCACGGCATCACTAAGCGCCTCCCTCAGCCACACACCGTCACTCACCACCACCACCACCACCACCACTCACCACCACGAGGCGATCCCAGCAGGCGACGCACCTATCCAATCCGCAAGATCAATACATTAAGTGGATTCCAAGACGGCTTTGATGACTGGCTTCTAAATGTCCCGCCAATAGCCTCGACAAATTATAGAGTATTACCTCCTTCCCGTGACCTAAATTCAGTTAATTATCGCCCTACTTGAAGCTCCACATATATACGTCCATAAGCCGGGAACGGTGTCGCTATTGTCGCTAAATTATACCAAGGAATGCAAGCGGAGGCAAGGAAAGGAGTAGGGAAGGAGGATCGTTCAGAAAATGAGGCATGTAAGAATTAAGGAGCCTTTAAAGGAGATACTTAAGGGAATAATGAGATAATTAATTTATTGAATGGGTATGGAGGTGAGTGAGAGAGAGAGAGAGAGAGAGAGAGAGAGAGAGAGAGAGAGAGAGAGAGAGAGAGAGAGAGAGAGAGAGAGAGAGAGAGAGAGAGAGAGAGAGAGAGAGAGAGAGAGAGAGAGAGAGAGAGAGAGAAGTAGTCTAGTAATGTGAAAAATTGAAAGAAGTGAAAGTGAAAGGGAGTGTGAATTACGGCAGGTCCAAAGGGAAAGGTGTGCAGTCCACGTTAAGCAGGTAAATGACATAGCTAGGGAGCCAAACTAATATAAAAAAAAAAATAAATAAAAAAAAAAAAAAAAAAGCCACAAGGTATCCAGACAAAACGCGGCAGCTGATCAAATAACAAGGAAATAGGAATAAAGATAAAGAAACGAAAGAAAGAAAGGGACAGAAGAGAAAACAAAGGTAAAAAATCATTAAAACACGACAGAATAACAAAGGGATAAATTCAGATAAAGCACAAAACAGCGAAATACACAAGAACAAGGAGCGAGGAATGGTGAAGAGAGCAGAGCGGCAGGGAAGACAAAGGAGGCATAAGAGAGCCATGACTGACAGAAAAAGCACCAGAGTATTGAGATGAAAGAACTGACTCCCGAATTATGAACAAAGAGATAGGAAGAAAGATATTAAAAGAAAGGTGAAGGAAAGGAGATGCGAAGAGACGAGGAGCAACAAAGGCGGGATAGAAGAACAAAGGAAGGCTTATAAAATCGTGATGGAATGGCCAGTATACTTCAATAAGACACAGTAAAGTGCAGCCATAACACGCAATTATCTCCCAGGAACCTGTGCAGCCGAGCGGAACGGGCTGAACAAAGTGGTGACGTCACTGGCACGCGAGTACAGAGTTGATGTTAAGCAAATTACGCTCTGCTGACTTAAATCTATCCTTTGCTTGTTTTATGTTACTTCCATGGCGTGTGTACATTATGCTATTCCTTTTATCCCCACATCCGCCTCTTACGTATTGAAGGCACCTAACATTTACCCATTAACGGCGTATAATTTGCGAGTACGGTGTAAGGAGAGGTGCATTAGTTACGTCTAAAACACCGGATGTTCGCGACGCATGCAACTGGACGATGTATTCTGGACAAACACCTACATATTGAATGGCGAGCCCAGGGAGGAACGCCTTGCACTGCACTGCTAATTCCACATCACGACCTGCTTTTCCTTCTCATCGTAGTTGAATAGTTTAGTGCTCTTATAAAAAATGGTTAAAAAAATTTCTCCGTGTTCATGTTGTGCAGTTAGGTTGTAATTACTGCGAGTCTTATGTCTGCAAATAACAGCCAAGCAAAAACGACAAAACTGAGAATTTTTACCACTATCCCTGTCCATAAACTTCCTTATTATTTTTCTCCATTAATTTGTCCACTCCCCAAATCAAACACCTCCGCTCCTTACAGGCTGCTCCTCGTGTGGCTTTCTGCGTCATCCCATAAGAGTAACATTTGCCTCCTCGAGCATTCCACGTCATGCCATCCATCTCTCCTACCTTAACTCCCGTCATGGCGCTCGTCCCGTAGCATGGCGCTTGTTCCCATTCTCAACCTATTGTTCCTGAAGCCAATAAGCTATTTTCCCGTCACGGTGCACGAACTGAGTAACTAACGGCTCTTACTTATTGTTCATATATCCTCGCTCAAAGACAAGCATACATCATCATCAGCCTCTATGATTCCACCCCAAGACATCCTCATTATCACCCTTTATGACTCTACGGCAGGACAAATGCTTCTCTAATTGTATGGCTGGAGGGGCGGGCTGAGCCATACGCCTCCACACGCTGGCCCGGGTCGTCCTGGCGCGGCTGCCGAACTGAAAGACCACAACTCTTCCCTCTACGTCAGGTACTCGTTGTTTACGAATTGAACAGGAGCTACAACGTGGAAGGAGACAAGCCAATACCGTCCTCAACCGAAGGAGACAGGAAAAAAGACTTACATGATGAGACAAACACAGAAATAAGCAGATCAGACAGCTATACAAACAGGAAGACACAGACATGGATACACAGATATATAAATACAGACAAACAGGTCATACAGACTAACTGATACACACACACACACACACACACACACACACACACACACACACACACACACACACACACACACACACAGAAATAAGCAGATCAGACAGCTATACAAACAGGAAGACACAGACATGGATACACAGATATATAAATACAGACAAACAGGTCATACAGACTAACTGATACACACACACACACACACACACACACACCCACACACACACACACACACACACACACACACTCACACACACACAGGAAGGAAAGGCAACATCGTTACATAACTGGCGTATTACTGCGATGAAAGAAGTAATTCAATACAGGGGAACACAAAGACCCACCGACACACATAATGACCACAGATCTAATACATCACCCAAGTATGCTCGTAACCACATGCTTCATATATCACTAATACTACAATAGTGCTAAGAATTCCATTGCCTAAGCAGACATCACTCACTTACTCTTACACACACACCACACACACACACACACACACACAGAAAGAGAGAGAGAGAGAATCATTATGAGGAAAAGAGAAAGGCAGGATCGGCAGTTATGTTTGTAATTTGTGATTTTCTCTCATTTACCTGACTGGTTTCACTACCCTCAAGGACAGCGCTACTAACGGGTTCGTGCATTATATAAATACTGAGGTTACAGGATTTTTTTGGGGGGGTCGCGGCGGCTTTAATTAAGTGAATCGTTTGCTATTTTTTGCATCAACTTCTTGGGATAATCCTCAATATTTTTTATTTATTTATTTATTTACTTTTTTTTTAGTTGTATGGCTTTCTCTTTCCCCGCGGACCTTTAGCATAGGATATTCAATTAATTTTCCACTTATCCTACCTGTCCATCTCACGAAGGCCAACATCAACAATCTGTATGATTTCACTGTAGGACAAATGCCTCTCCTCAACGGTAAAGGGGAGGCAGGTAAAGACAGATACTATGCCGAGGTGGCTTACGGAGTGACGGTGAGCTATCTACAAAGTGAGACGCCCTTATTTATTCTCATACCATATAGTTTGGAAAAATTTGCATGTTTCCTTTCCTTATTGTCCCATTTTTCCTATAAGTTTCAAAATTTCATCAGGAGAGGATAAATTCCTGATCCTAGGAACTAAACTTGTCCTCGCGGGTTTTAGTTTATTCTTCCCATTCCCATATTTCCTTTTAACTGACATGTAGCGCACCTTTCCGTCACACAGAATGCCAATGAAATCAATACACGGAATGACTTCAAACGAAACTAACATGAAGCAGTCAGAGCAATGTTTAGTCACAGATGGGCAATGAGACAAATTTAAATATGTAATTAGTAGTGTGAGTACTATTTGCTGAAGGAAATATACTTTTCATAATTTCTATTTTTTTTTCAGCAAGTAAGTAGAGATTCAAGTTCATTAAAACCTTGCAGATTTGTTTTACTCGTTACAAACGTATTTATGAGGAAAGTTCATCCTGAAATTATTAATTCAAATCTAAATCTGTCCTGACGTGGCAAAAAAACTTCATTCAAAATTAATGTAGTGCATCGTCGAAAAAAAGGTGACCAATGAACCTTTGCACGATATTGCCTTAGAAGTGTAACAGGGGAGCGGAGAGGAACGAATAGCTGCGAAGGAGAGAGAAAGTACATGCCATTATGGGAAAGGGAGAATGAGTAACGTGTTCCTTGATCATTTCCTTTACACATGTACCCTTACAGCAGATTTATCCTTTCCTGTAAATGTGAAGCAATGAAGAGAGACGTGAGGACTGCAGGCGTGAAATGTTGACTTGGCGAAGAAAATGGGTTAAAATTACGATGCAAATAATTACAGAAGACATTAATAATTGTACGCATTATGGCCTTTGCAACACGCTCAAGAGAATAATGTGCAGCTCGTTACATTTCCAACTTATTCTCCTCCCTCTGATAAACTTTCCATACATGCTGTGTGGACGCGTCTCTTCTTAAAAATTGTAACCTTGCTTCCTTCACCTCCAGTCTGGGAGGGATGGTGGGCAAAGACTATGAGCGCTGCCATTATCCACTGACGGGAAAAATTCTTCACTTAAATATGTAAATTAGATCAAATAATAAGATGTTTTACTAATGAGGTATATATGGCACACACACACAGACACACACACACACACACACACAACTAACCCAGCTGCAGCACCACTAGCAAGAAACAATTGTAGGGGTTCATGGCGCGGCTGTCCTTTGCGTCCTCCTCTCCACACTGCCACGGACGGAGTGACACGAGTCACACCCAGCCGCCTCCTGTTGTCACACCGCCCACGAGTCTCCCCCCTCAAGCACCTCTCACACCTGACATCCCCACCCCCCCACACACTGCCCACCACTCCTGTTCCTCGCCCCACACTTCCCTAAGTCGCACCCCATCACGCCCCCCTTCATGACTTCCTTACTGCTCCCACACCCCCATCGCACTTTCCGACCCACCCTTCTCTCCCCTCCTCTCCTCCCACGCTCCGCTATAATACTTTTCTTACCACGCGACTCAATGTGTAAATGCACTCTGCTATACAGAAAACACTTAGCACTTAAAAAGGTATTACCATGAACTTTTCTTCTTAATCAGTGACTAGGTACGATTTTGTTTTTTTTACAGGCTCGTTCTCTTCTTAACCCTCTTTTTAACTGAATAATTTCGTGATTACCACCTTTCCACAGCGCGCACACAACTACCTTCTAACGAGCTGCCCGCGTCATTCAGCTTTCAACATTACGTAATGATACAGTGACTCGTGGTTGACCAGGAAGCGAGGTCAAAGAAGTATTTAAATTTCTAAAAAAAGAAAAAAAAAAAAAAGCCATACGTTTTCGTTACTGTTACACCGCGCGATGTTTGCTCTTCGGTGAGTGGCTGGGGTTCCCGGCTCTTCTTGTCCGTTTATCATCCAGGAAGTCCTTGCTCCTACACCCTGATTAGCACCGGTGCGAAGAAAGTACTGGGCTAAACTCTGAGTAGCCTTCCCTGTTGGACACCTGCCCGTCTCGCACGCAAAAGGTAAGCTTATGCTGAGGAACTTCGCGAGAATTGCTTTGTCTTCTTCTTCTTCCTTGATTACTCATCACATACTAAGTTTTTCAAAAGGCGTTTCCAATGCAATGAGTAATTTTCAAGATTCCTTTTGTATTGTGTTTATATTAAGTGATAGTCTTCTGACACGCTATTATTCCTACAAACACCGCTCTCTGCATACCTAATCATACATATTACAAAAATTAAGAATGGAGCATAAATGGGAAACAAAAGTTCTTATGTGAACAAGAAACAGGTGGTGCATTGTCACAGGCGCGGACGCTTTGTGACTCATCTTATTCCTGTAGTCACTGAGTGTCCGTAGAAGCGCTGCGTTAGAATGCAAACACTGGCAGAACTCTCAGTATGCCGGGACATGGCACATTTTAAGGATCAGTATGACCTCATTCCGAAGCCAAAGAGTCAACCAACCAATGAATCAGTGAGTCACTCCCCAGGTGGTCAATTGCTTTCTTCAGACCATATGTATGTAGGAGGAAAAGTCTGTGATGATCGATGTGATGGTCACTGACACGTGATGATGCAGCTAGTGGTGATTTATTGCAGCGAAGACACCTAAACAACCACCGGAGGACTATTTTCAGCGACATACGACATACAGTTTACATTAACAGACTCCCCATCCAAGTCCAGCTTTGTTTTCACGTCGGAGGCCACGAATTAGCGCCAAGGTACTCAAGGACCTTGGAGTAATGGCCTCAGTGAAACATGAAACAAAGAGAATAAAATTACCATAGTTTACCTTCCCCGGACTGCCAGTTTTCTTCGTGCTGCCTGTAGAAAACGAGTCAGTGTAGCGCAGACAATACTACTTCATGGAACACTGCTTCGAGGATGGGAAGCATGAGAGAGACACAGCAGGTAATGAGGGCGATGGTGGAGGACAGGGCTACACGCTATGGGGGAAGAACATTGTCATACATTAATAAGAGATAGTGGGAGGGACGTGCCAAATGATGGCCACCACCACCACCACTACCACCACCACCACCACCACCACCACCACGCCATGGCTGCCACGAGGCCCAGTGTAGAATGAGTGACTCGTACAGCAAGAACATCCTCAAGCGCTGAGAGGGAGAGAGAGGGGAGAGGGAGAGGAGGGAGGAGGGGAGGAGAGGAGAGAGAGAGGGAGAGAGAGAGGAGAGAGAGAGAGAGAGAGGAGAGATGAGAGAGAGAGAGAGAGAGAGGAGAGAGAGAGAGGAGTGAGAGAGAGAGAGAGAGAGAGAGAGAGAGAGAGAGAGAGAGAGAGAGGAGAGAGAGGAGAGAGAGAGAGAGAGAGGGAGAGAGAGAGAGAGTCAGAATGGTCTATGTGCACAGGAGAGTAGAGGATAAATATTGGCGTAGGTTAGTGTACACTGGACTTCTACCTTTATGAAAGCTATTTTTGCAAAAGAAGTGAAATTTCTAGTTGTGATTTTTCAGTGAAGGACAGTCAGAGTATGTTCAGTGAAGAGGAGGGAGACAAGTCGAGCGTCACTGAATAAGAGTGGGTAGAAGACTGGGAGGTTGTGTGGAGCTGATAAAGAAATTGAGATCATGAGACAAAACCGACAAAAAAGATCAGAGGTCAGGTGTCCTGCGGCTTCTCTGCGTGAACCCTTCCATTCCTGCTGAGTTGGGCGTCTGGCAAATGGACAGGATGCATAGAATAGTGAAAACAAGGACATCATCCTCACTGACACCACGATCATCATCACCATCAACAGGAACAACACCAGAAAAATACTACATCTAAAGATAAGAAACTACCAGGAAAAAGAATAATAAGAATAATAAGAACACAAAAAACGACCAAAAGGAAAAGCATCAAGACAAAGAAGTCAGTCGTCACCTCCCCTCCCGTGAGATCCCGGAGTGTGGCGCGAGGGTGATTAGTCTCTCTGCAGGTGTTTACGTCAAGAAAACAGTCCATCTTCATTATCCCGGAGCAGCGCCGCGCTTCCAGCACCCAGGTAGTCATTATTTCCTCATTATTATAACTTAATTATTCAAACCAGGAAGGGTGCGGGCCACGAGGAGGAGGAGGAGGAGGAGGAGGAGGAGGAGGAGGAGGAGGAGGAGGAGGAGGAGGAGGAGGAGCAGCAAGAGGAGCAGCAAGAGGAGCAGGAGGAGCAGGAGGAGGAGGAGGATAAGGACGGAAACGAGGAATGAATGTATAAATGAAGATAAGTCTTGCAAATTGATAAAAAAAAGTTAAGAGGAAAGAAATTATGAAATCAGGAAATTATGACTGAAGTTAAGGCGGAGATATGAAGCAGCGAGGAAGCCTGAGGAAAGGAGGCGGAGGAGACGAGGAAGAAGAAGAAGAAGAAGAAGAAGGAGAAGGAGGAGGAGGAGGAGGAGGAGGAGGAGGAGGAGGAGGAGGAGGAGGAGGAGGAGGAGGAGGAGGAGGAGGAGGAGGAGGAGGAGGAGAAGAAGACCAACAACAACAACGACAACAACAAAAATGCTGGCGACACAAGAAAAAAACGATAATGAATGTCGAAGAGACAATCAATAAAGTCCTAGGGCGCCTGAAGACCAATAACAAACACACACACACACACACACACACACACGCACACACACACACATAAACCTTCAGGATTGATAGTGATGCGTTGCCAGAGGAATATTGTGACGATATGTATCTATGGAGGAGGAGGAGGAGGAGGAGGAGGGAGGAGGAGGAGGAGGAGGAGGAGGAGGAGGAGGAGGAGGAGGAGGAGGAGGAGGAGGAGGAGGAGGGGGAGGGGGAATCAACAGTCTTCTTCACCCATTCATCCTGCTACTCCTTTATCAACGATCTCCTCCTCCTCCTCCTCCTTCTCCCTTCCTTATTCCTTAGCCAGTGTCCTTCGCCTCCCAGTCTTTCCCTTCTGCCCCTCTGCCTCGCTCGGTCCTGTCCCTCTCGTAGCCTGGCGGGTCATTCTTCATACCAGTTCATCCGGCGGCCTCATTCCCCTCTATGGTTCTCCATTTATATGTATGAGTTGCCAGCTCAGCTCTGCTTCCTCCCTAATGGTCTACAGAAAACATTCTTTATCCACGATCTGATTGTCTTCACCTTCTCCCGGTGTCTCTGCGGCTTAAGGAAGAAATATGTGCCATGCTTCCTTACCTCGCCCCCACTAACGCAAAATTTGAAGTAAATATTGTTGGACTGGGACTTATAAAACATAGCCGAGCTTTTCTTAAGGACAGGAAGGCCATTAGAAGGATTAAACACCAATCCTGCCCTGAACCTACGCATTTGTAACCTTATGGCGATCCCTCACACACAGGAAAAAATATGGAAACACTCGGAAACATTAACGAGACATTAATTGCCTTCCGCCACGTCAGGATCGCGTGCTGAGGGCCTCGGGGGAAGATAAACTCATGGCCTGGGAAGCCTCCCCGCTGATCCAGGAAGCGAAACTGACGAGACGAGAGAGAGAGAGAGACTCGAACCAAATTCTAATCATCGTCTGACTTCTTTTGCTACCCTCGCATGTTCACCTTTGGCCGTGCCCTGAATAACCCACCTTGAAAACAATCAGCGACGTGCCGTTAATTACTCCTCCACCGTGAGCCAGCGCCGGGAAATGCCGCCAGCCTTCTCCACTCGGCGCCAAGGAGTCATAATTGCGTATCTCGCCGCCCAGACTCCCTCGTGAACCTTTTGAGGAGTTTCCGAATCAGTTGTCACAATTCTGAGAGCGGCCGAACTTCCGCCACGGACGACCCGCCCAAAGTCCCGGAAACTTCCACCCGCTGATGGGCAGAAAGAGGAGGAGGAGGAGGAGGTTAAGGCAGAAGTGAGCAAAAAGGGCTGGCGCAGAGGTGAGAAAAGTGACGAGGCAGAGAATGATTTAGGAATATGAAGCTAAAATAAATTACGTGATGGATGGAAATAAAAAGAAAGAAATTATAAAGTGATGAGAGAGAGAGAGAGAGAGAGAGAGAGAGAGAGAGAGAGAGAGAGAGAGAGAGAGAGAGAGAGAGAGAGAGAGAGAGAGAGAGAGAGAGAGAGAGTCACACACACACACACACACACACACACACACACACACACACACACACACACACACACACACACACACACACACACACACACACACACACACACACACACACACACACACACACACACACACACACACACACACACACACCACCACCACAAGATCCCAGTATGATGTACCCTCCCTGTCGCTCCTTACAACTCACGGCGCGTCTTCATGAACTTTGCAGCTGTTAAGGACGTGTCTTCAGCACCCCGACCTTCTTCCTGAACTCCCAGCCTACGTATGACGCACGCAGCACGGTTTAAGTTAGGTCAAGTTGAGAGAGGATGGGTAAGGTAAGGTTAGGTTGGATAAGGTAAGGTAAGATAGAGTAAGATAAGGGAAAGTAAGGTAAGCTAAGGTTATGTTAGGTTAGGTTAGGTAAGATTCCGTTATGAAAGAAATACATTTCCACATAAACAACGAGATGAACAGAAGTATGCAGCGCCGCAACAATAAATTCAGAATATGAAATACTCTTGTGCTGAATGACGACAAATGTATCAGTTCTCCCTCCGGATAAGATATAAATGACACGTCAGCGCTCGGCAGACCTGGCTTACACAGCAAAAAAGAAATACTGTACGTAGCATTCAACAATAACAACGACAATAGTAACAAACATTACGATACGAATGTGACGATAAAAGATCACAGAGTAACAAGCTAAAAATGGCTATAAGTAAGTAATATATAACAAAAACAAAGCATGGAAAATAAAGCGAAAAAAAAAAAAAAATGAAAAGGAAGAGCCACCATGAAGATAAACACAACGAAAGAGAGAAAAAGAAAAGAGGGAAGAACGGAGGAATACGAATGAGGAATAAATGGAAGTAGATCAGCTGATACGTGCATCTGCTTAGCGCGGCTGTACTGGCGTGAGGGAACGCGTCGGGCGGCGTCGCTCGAACTGAAAAAGGAAGAAGAATAAGAGGATAGAGGATGAATTAGCGATGGAAGACTCACCTCGCTACGAAGAGAAGAGCGAACAGAAGATAAAAGCGCGGATTAAAGCTCCAAAAGAACTACCTTGCTAGTTCGCCAACATCACCACCATCACCAACTTTTCTCCCACCTCCTCCACTGGCCTGCTTTCCTCCCTGAGAGACTCGTTCTATTCAAAGTTGTTCCTTCTCTGAGTTTCGCTCCCTTGGCGTCCTCCCTTTCCTCTCTTCTTCTCTCCCTCTTCCTGTTCCCATTCATTTGGCCTGAAATGGAAACTTGTAACTTTTCTTTTTCACCCCCCACGGAAAAGTTCATCCCTTTGAACTACCTCGACTAACTTATAAGGTAAAAGCATTGAGAACCGGGAGATGCTGAGAGCGATAAGATTCCACGCGCCCACACGCCCTGCCTACTGTACCTCCGCCCTCACTCTTCGGGAACTTGTTACCGGAAACTTCCAGCCTCCGCAACCTTTCACTCCTGATGCCACGTACTTCTCTTCCTATTCCGTACAAACCGGTCTTTTCACCCTATTCCATTCCAGTGTTCTTAGTATCCAATCCCTTTCCTATTCCATCTAGATCCTTAACAATTCCTGTTTGAGTCTAGCTTGCTCTACTGTGTTCCATTCCTATTCCATCCCGCCCAGCCTCCTTCCTCTTGATGGTATGGCTACTTTTCCTTCTCTATTCCATTTCCCTCTAATTTCGCCCTATTTCAGTCCCTTCATTCCCTATATTTAACTGTTCCTTCCCGTACCGCTCCGCTTCGCACCCAGCCATCCAGTGCTTCGTAAAACATTGAAATTAGAGCCTTGCGATCTCTAAAGAGGAGTAATCTTTAATTCACTGGAAAGGGAGTGGAGGAGCAGTTCAAGTTGTGTTGTGGTGAAAATTGTCCTGTGAAATTGTGGAGCAGAGGGAGTGAAGAACTGTGAGGCGGTGAGGCTGTGGGGGCTGTGGGGGCTGTGAGACTTTGGGTATGTGAGGCTATGGAGATATGAGGTAGCGGTGCTGTGGTGCTGTGGGCCTATGGGACTAAAGGGCTGTGGGGGTTATGGTGTTTCAATATTTCACTGCTGTAGTCGTCCTTTCTTAACATTCACATCATATATATATATAAAAAAAAAAAAAAAAAAAAATGCATGAACACAAAAAAAAAAAAAAAAAAAAGAACAAGAAATGAATTGCCTTTTCTAAGCTAGAGAAACTGTAGTACTTCTCACCTTAAATCCCAAGTCGACGCTGCTATTTTTAATGTGCCTTTTCAGTCTTTTCTCAAGAGACTGTAATAGAAGTGAGCAGAAAGTTATAAATTATCATAGAGGAGAAACGATATCTAGCAGGAGTGTCAATTACCGCTTCTTCCTCACTAATGTATTGGATGCTCTTGTCTCCTCCCTCCAGACGCTGCCGCCCTTCACCTCTTCACGTAGGTTAATGGAAGACCGAAAATCAACAAGACGATGTTAACGATCACGTCCGCCAGATGGCACCTTAATGATCTCTAATGGATATGGAATTACCGATCTCCTGAAATTAATATCAGCTTAAGATCAGTGACTTTGAATGAAGCCTGAGATTGACAGCTTGGTGAAGGATGAAATCAAATTCGAAACACTGAGGAAGGCACTGAGGGCGTAACACACAGGCGAGCTTCTTATATTTGTATTTTTTGGACTTTGGAGTCTCGTCAGGAATATTTTCAAAGGCTACAAAGATGGTGAATCGTGTTCTTATGGGTATTTTCTCTCACTGCCGGTGTAGAATCCTTCCCATGATATCAGCAGTCATAAGAACACACTTGAAAGCCACAATAAGCTCCACTAGAGGCTGTTAAAAGTTAAGGTACAGAGATGTTTAAAAATACGAACTTGTCTGCACAAAATCTTCGTACTCTCCTCCACCTGCATCTCATTACTGTATAAAATGATGTCCCAGCACTACACTACAGCCCCACAGTCCTTAACCCTTTGTCTGCCACTTGATACACCTTTCCTTAATTACCAATCACTCTGAGGCATCTTTACTTGTTCCACAGCCACATGCAATCTTTGAGCTGGGAAGAAATTGCACAATGTATTCTTTTTCGTTGTTAACTTTTCTGTCGATGCTTGTAAAGACTTCACACATTGCTTCTGGTGCTGCTAATTGTCTCGTGTCGCAGTGAAAGGGTTAAAACGCAGCAAGCACACAGCCTCTCTGTCCCAAAATTTCCAGTCCCATAATTTCAGTCACACAGACCGTATATCACTATAAACACGCAGGTCCTTAGTCTCCCCAAGTGTGGGAGCAGTACTTCATACAGGGATGGATAAGTTGGTTCCTGTACAAAGCAGGCAACTGGGAGGAAGAAAAGTAATGGTGGAGGAAATTGTTTTAGCAGGTAGAAGAGTTGTGAACTTTCAAGATGAGATTTTTAGTGAGGCACAGTCAAAGTGTTTTCAATACAGACGTGGAGGAAAGTTGGACGTCGGTGAAAAGAGGGAATGGAAGTGTGCAAGGTTGTGTTGAGTGGATAAAGGAATTGAGTTTTTGGGGCATTTAATAACACAAGGTTTGTCCTGTCTCATCCTGAAATAACAAGGCAGGCGTTCTGCGACTTCTCAGCATGAATTGTTCCATCCTTGCGAGTTGCACGTCTGGCAAATGACGTTGAGAAATACAGGGCACAGTCATCAGCGTACGAGTGGATAGGACAAGAAGTTTAAATGACCTCCCTAATGCAAGAGTCAACCAGTATTCTCAATCTTTCATCCCTTTTAATGGAAAAACTCTGAAACTCTCTGCCTGCTTCTGTATTTTCTCCTGCCTATGACTTCAACTATTTCAAGAGGGAGGTTTCAAACTTCCAACAAGGTAAATATTGAAGACAGACGAAAAAGCCTGACTACGCAAGGACAGAGCGCGAACAAGAGTTAAAGGGAACTACTACCACTATTATTACTACTACTACTACCACTACTACTACACAAAACAGTTACAAGCATAAGATCAAGTGAGAGCCTGCGAGATAGACACATAAGCACACACAGGCCGGAGTAAAGCCAGTCTCAGGGGACGAAACAGGGAGCGAAGACCCCCGACACAAAAAAACACGAGAACTGGTGGACATTTTTTGGTCCCTAAACTCCTGTCCGCGAGGCACTGTGGGGCCCAAGTCCTCTTTGGTGCGAAATTTCATTGTTGCTGATGAAAAGTTTAAAGGTGTTCGTAAGCGATGGTTTGGAGGATTGGTTGTAGTAGTAGTAGTAGTAGTAGTAGTAGTAGTAGTAGTAGTAGTAGTAGTAGTAGTAGTAGTAGTTGTTGTTGTTGTAGATGTTGTTGTTGTTCTCGATGTTGTTCAGGTTGTTGTATTAATTAATATTGTTATAGTAGTAATATTAGTAGCAGCTGTAGTTGTTCGCGGTGGTGGTGGTGGTGGTGGTAGTGGTGGTGGTGGTTATTGTTGTTGACATGTTTAGTTGTTACTGTTTTGTTTTCGTAGTTGTTAAGCGTTGTTGTCTGTGGCGGTGCTCTCGTTTTTCGCTAATGTTGTTCGTGGTGTTTAGGAGCCATTGTTGTGCGTGCAGTTCTGCTTGTTGTTGTTGTTAGTTATTGTTGTTGTTCTTAGTTGTTGTCGTTTTTGGTGTCAATGATGAAGTTGACCACAAAAACAATTAAGTAAAAAAAAATTAATAAAAAAAACAGTTCAATATCACTATACCACACACACACACACACACACACACACACACACACAGGTAGGTAGTACAAGCACACCAAGCACTTCCCATAAAGATTTAACGGAACACAGCACCTCCGCTCCTGTTCCCTCACGCGCCCCACGCAGTAAACACACGCACGAGGAAAGATAGATAAACAAATACGTAAATAATATATACATAAATGAACAATATACGGATAAATATAGAAATAATAAAAAAAAAGTAAATAAAGAAATATATAAAATCCATACCTATACTAATGGCACCATACACAACCCGTAAGCCGCGTTCTAAATCCCAGGGTAATATAACACCGGATTATCCCTCTTAATGAAGGGGAGGCGCCGCGCACCAGGTGAGGCGCCGTGACATCTTTAACACCTGCACACATTACGCCAGCGGAATATAAAATAACAAAATGCGACTAGTTAAATGCATAATTACCAGATTAGAGAACCATATATTAGTTAAAGAATGACGTGGTGTATTAAAATCAATTAGGAATTAAAAAGGATGGTTATTACAATGCTTCTTATATAATCATTTATTTTTTTACTTTACCTATTTAATTATTTATTTGAGAGTTACATAGAGTCACATAGAGTTACAAAGATATACAGGCCACAACAGACTCTGAGATCCTTACGAGGTGACCTGACCTAGGGGTACTAAGGTGGTAGTAGAAGAAAAAGACAGCAGACCAGAAGGCTCTCCCACCACCCTCCACTCCCTCAGGCATAAACCCTATAGGAAACAGGTCGGAAATAAATAGTAGTAGTAGTAGTAGTAGTAGTAGTAGTTGTAGTAGTAGTAGTAGTAGTAGTAGTAGTAGTAGTAGTAGTAATTCGTCGTCAGCTATAACCTTTACGTCAGTTTCGCTATCTACGCTTTTAAGTAGAGTACCATTTATAATATACTTTGCTTTCTCGTTTCGATACACTAAATGAAGCACTTTACACTTATTCGCATTAAGACTCATTTGCCAGGTTTGCTCCCACTCTGACAACTAGTCTAAATTGCTCTGCTTATCTCTTATTTGTTCGTTAGAGGCAGAATGACAATGTATCCATTCTTATCGATTCCGGCCTTACTGATTCGAGCTGCTCTGCCACCTCAAACTACCGGCTTTCTCTTTCAGATCTGCCGGTTCATCTGGTTTGTCGTCAAATGGTGTGTGTTCACGTTTGGTTGCGATCTCGTAGGTGTGAAGGGCATGAAACAAGGTGTGGTGTGTGTGAGGATGATGGTGATGGTGTGTGATGGGTCAGTGATGGGCAGCTTTGTTATGGAATGGTTGAGTGTGGTGTGTGTGCGTCTGGAGGATGGCTTGTGTGGTAGTAGTAGTAGTAGTAGTAGTAGTAGTAGTAGTAGTAGTAGTAGTAGTAGTAGTAGTAGTAGTAGTATGAAGGATGAAAATTGAGGTAGGAGAGAGGATGGTGATAGAGACGCAAACGACACACACACACACACACACACACACACACACACACACACACACACACACACACACACACACACACACACACACTTAACACTCCTGTGAATTCCAAAGTCTTGATCTCGCATCGCCTCCCTCGCGCCTCGGTCTGGCACCAAAACTCAACTTCCACTCGCCCGCCGGAGCTCAAGTTTTGGGAGGATAAGCTCAACCAAGTCCTTTGTCAACTTTGCTTTCCTATATTTTTCCTCATATCTATATTTCCCCCCCGCCGCCGTCCATTTTCTTCACTCTGGGTTTCGCGTCTTTTTTTTTATATTTTTCTTCTCATAGGTTTTCTTTCTCCCTCTGTCTATCACTGTTGTCTTCTCACGGTCTTCTTTTCTAGCGTCAAAGGACCTGATTCCAGTCTAAATTCTGCCTTTCCTCGGCTTTTTATTTTCTCTGCGATTCCGGTAGTCGTAGTAGTAGTAGTAGTAGTAGTAGTAGTAGTGACAATTACCTTTTTCTTAACTGCACATCTCCCAAACACTGCATTTCACTAACTATACATAACAGCGACTCTATACTAGCACACCAGCCACTCTAAAGAAACGGAGAAGAGTAAACAATAGCTCTTATCCGGCAGAGGAGACAACTGCCACCTCACGGATGGCTCAGAAAAACCCGATGATAAAAGCTTACGAAAGGGAAACAAGACACACTGGGAAATCGAGAAGGACGAGTGGACCAGCAGGGAAGACAGGGAGGAAGGCCGATGATTGAGGAGGAAGGGAGGAAATGGAGAAGCAGAATGGTGAGTTGAGGCGAAGGGCGTAGGAGGAGAGAGAGAGCGTGGCGTGATGGTGAAGGGGAGTGAGGCCAGACAAGCACAGTGGGAGTGGAGGGTTGACTTGCCTTGATCTGACGGGGAGAGGCAGGGATGTTAGTAGGACTTGAGGCTTTTTAAAAGACTGAGGGCAGAGCAAGGAAAGAGAGAGAGGTGAGTGGGACGTGTTTGGCCGGGAGGGTTGAGTGGGTATTGATAGGGCTGGAAGAGACGGAAAGGGCTAAAGGAGTGAATGAGAGCGTTGATATAGAAGGAAGAGAACTGAATTAGGATTGGTAACAGTAAAGAAGAGGACGAATAGAAGGGCTGCTGTGGTAAAGGCAAGAGAGATATGAATGGGGTGTGGGGTGGTGAAAGGTGAAGAGGGGCGACTGAGGTGTTAGAGAAGGGAGAGAGGAAGGAGAGTGAGTAGGTACATCGACAGGGCGTGGTGGTAAGGGGGATGAGACCGGCGTTTGACAAAGAAAGAGAGACAAGGGTAGGAAGCAGAGAAGTGAGAGGGGCCACGCTATGAAGTCCTCACGTGACAGACGAAATGGAAGGTCGTGAGGAAATGGAGGGGAAGTACGTGACCCACCGGCAGCAAGACGCATGACCGCTCTTAAAGACTCCATGCATCACATCCTCATGACGCACAAGCAAAAGATGAGTTCACAAGTCGCGAGGAAAAACTGAGGCATTTTCAAGACAATTCCAAGGCATTTTATGAGGTCTGGCTTGGCAGCGTATCATTTAAACGAGTAAAATATAAGCCAGGTGACTGTTCTCTTAGCGTTTATGATTAGATATTTTGAAACAGGTAAAGGAAAAATATTTGACCAAGACGTTAAGGAAAACTAAATGACTTTCCAGACAATTTCAAGGGTTTAAAATGTTCCAGCCAGCAGCATACTTTTAAGATTATTAAGATTATAAAAAAGCCCATTCTCAGAGCCATCTTAAAACCTATTTTCATGGCGACGAAGAATATTGTTCACTGAGACACTGTGAGAGTTCCCCAAGATATTTAAGGGCACTTTCCAATCTTGGCCTTCAAGGGTTTATCGAAACAATACACAGTGAAATGAGTTAAGAATAATCCTTTTTTTCTCAAGACGATCAAGTAAAAGACAATGACCAAGACAATAAGGAAAAACACGACATTTCCAAGCCATTTTCGAGACATTTTCTAAAGTTCATGGCAGCAATGCATCGTGCAGATTAACATAACATGAAGTCAATGATCCACCGCTCCTAAAGACATGAGGAAATTTTCTCTTGACGGACAAAGGAGAGATGAGGAAAAGTGGGCCATTTCAAAGCCATTCTCATAGGCACAGAAACAAGAGATAGATAACCCAGCGTTGTTAAAAGACTCCATGAATACATTTTTATTTTTTTTCTCATGACGAACTGAAGAACGCTAAAGAACACTAAGGCATTTCGAAGCCATTCTCAAGACATTCCCTGAAGTTCACCTTGATAAGAACACGAAGGAGATAATCAAACACTCCCAAACACTGCATGAACATTTTATATCATGAACGAAGGAACAAAGAACAAAACTAAGACATTTGGGAACCATTCTCGAGACACTCCCTGAGGTTCACCGTGGCAGTATTTCGTCTAAATGAGTAAAACATGAACCCGAAATGCACTGTAATCTCGGGAGCATTATAACTCAAGTCCCCAACAGCTGAGCTCTGCCGCGCCAGGAGGTTGGGCGGCAGATGTTCCGGTAGCGCGCGGCCTTGAGCCAGGGATCTGATGCAATTATGATTATATTCAGATTCTTTCCCCTTTTTATGAATGCGAGCTGATGGTGTCATGCAGGAAATCTGGGGGAAAAAAAAAGTTGGAAAAAAGAAGAGCGGGTAAAGTGGGAAGGGAAAATTGAAACAGATGAGGGATTGAGAAAAGAGAAAGGAAAAAGAAAAATCATATTCAGATTCTTGTCCTTATGAATGTGAAGCGATGGTGTCATGCGGAGGAGAAGGAAAGTCACAGCGGTCAAAGAAGGCAGGAAATTGAAAGAGATCGATAAAGGAAAGACCTGGGGATGGAAGAAGGAGAGAACAAGAAAATGGTGTAAGATCTTATTCAGATTCCCTCTTTTTTATGGCAATGCGCTGATCGCGTCATGCAAGAAATCTGGAAAAAAAAAAGTTGGAAAAGAAGAGCGAGCAAAGAGATAAAAATTGAAACAGATGAGAGACAGAGAGGGAGGAAGAAAAAGTATTGTATTCAGATTCTTGTCTTTATGGGAGGGAGCTGATGGTGTGAAGCAAGCAATCTGGGAGAGATGGAAAGAGGGAGATGGTGAGGAGGGAGGAAAATTGATACAAATGGATGAAAAGGAGAACATGGATGGAAAGGAAGGAAAAAGGAAACGAATTATAGATTACATATATTCTGTCTAACTAAAGTGTCGTGCGAAAAATCTGGAAGGAGGAGGAGGAGGAGGAGGAGGAGGAGGAGGAGGAGGAGGAGGAGGAGGAGGAGGAGGAGGAGGAGGAGGGACAATACATAAAGAAAGGAAAACTGGAATGAAGAGAGAAAAGAGTAAGGAAGGAAGAGAAGGGCAAGAAGAAAACAACAACAACAACAACAACAACAAGACAGAGATAATATTTGACAAAGCCTTAAAAACCAATAATAAAGTTTTCACCATTCCTCATTTGAGTTCACCCGTGCTGGACGAAAACTTAAGGGAAATGAAAGGGAACCGAACAAACAGGGGAGGAATAAGTGAAGGTTGTGTTCCTCGCATAATTTTGCATATGGAGGACTTCCTGTCACGTAAGTTCAGGTCCCGTAGCAAAGGAAGCAGCCGAGGGGGATAAAGAGCTTACTGTTGCTGCTACTAATATTAATAATCTTATCTACTACAGAAGGATAAACCGTTAAAAAAAAATGAAGAGAATATTCCCACTTTAAAAACAAAATAAATATACAAACTGCATCTGATACTCAACAAGTCACGTCCTCTACTTATATTACTGTTATTAGGCTTTTTCTTACGTTATCTCTAATGCAAAGGTTATCAAAGCAAGAGTGGGTCTGTTCTGCAGGAGGTTGACGTCTACACTCTATGAAGTCTTACTGATCCAAAAAGGTTCGATCAGTGACAGTACAGCTGCTCTTGGCAATTTAGAATAAGATGCCCAGAAACTCTAGTAAATTAAAGTTATAGCTATTATTTATTTATCTTTTCACGTGTCATCAGAATTAACCAAAAGCACACACAGGAAAAAGAAAGAAAGAAAGAGAGAAAAAAAACTCAACTTGCAGCTTCTTAAAAAATCAAAGAATACATAAGAAAATGCTAAACAACACATTATACAACCTACGACCACGGCGCCCTTTAAAGTGGAGCAACAGGCGCGGAATTCGAGCGAGTGCAGTGTTGGGGGGACACACTGGCCTTGTCTGCTATTGACTCCCGCCTCTGTTATGGCCCTGGCTGCCTCCTCGCCCTACTGAAGGCCTCTCCTCGCCGCCCACCCATTACCCCTCAGCCCCAGTGTGTGTGCGAACAATTACCTTGATAAAAGTGAGATGACTGCCATGACGCCTCCAGCTGCACGTGGTGGGCAGGATGGCGCCGCTGCTTGGTGCGAAGGCCTGTTTTCCTGATCAGCCACTCCGGGAAGATAATTAGTGAAGTTCCCTTGAGAGCGCCAAGCAGTGAGGTCACCCGGCAAAGGCGAGGCGACGTAATATTTCGTTGTGGCATTTCATAGATTCTCTTCTTTTTTATGACAATTAAGCGGATTATTTATTTATTTACTTATTAGAGATGCCTTTTGTAACCTTGGTCACTCTCCACTTCATGTAAAATAATAATAAAAAAAATGTTGATACGAATACTAATACGTCTCCTCCTTACTACTACTACTACTACTACCATCACCACCACCACTAGCGCTATTACTATTACTCGAACTACTTATAATATCTAGAATTTGAGCACCCGGTAGCACTCAGTAACCCTCGACGCGCCATACTTTGCAACGCTATAAAATGAACAGCAATAAATGTCACTGTTATAGAGGTAAACAGGCAAGACACACAGCCTCGCCACGCCATAGCCGCCCGCCTCCACCCACGCGCCGCCAGACAAACGACACAATATTATACAGTAACATAAAGCCTAAATAAAACACAGAACACAATGCGCGGCTAACAGAAAGAGGGAAAAAGGAGCATTTTGCAGCCCCTCCGCCCCTTACGAGTAGCGGGCGGTCCTAGCCTTCCAAAACCTTCCTGTTTTCATCCTTTCCTTTCCTCCTTTTGCTGTATCATTCTTCCTCTCTTATTTCTCCTCCGTGGCTTGTTTTTTTTTTTTTTTTTTTTTAAGGGAAGCGTGTGAATGTATTATATGTTTGTTTTATTCACTTCGACAACGTGTATTTCTCTCTCTCTCTCTCTCTCTCTCTCTCTCTCTCTCTCTCTCTCTCTCTCTCTCTCTCTCTCTCTCTCCTCTCTCAGGCTTTCAGTGCTTCCCTTACAGTCCCATTCCTCCTCCCCTCGCTCCCTCACTTCCTCACTCCTCTCCCCTACATCCCTCAACCATTTAGTACCTCAAACACTTCATTCCTTCCTTCTTCCCTCTTCCTTCCCTTCTTCTCACTTCTTCGACCTTCCCTCTCTTTCCATTTTTTTTTCCCTTTTTTCCCTCACCTTACCTGTCTCCCAATCTTGTTTCTCCTCCACTCTCCATTCTCCGCCTCAATTCCGTCCCTCAGCACCTCATTCCTCTTCCTTGCCCTTCGTTTACCACTTCATTCCTCCTCTCATCTCTTCCCAGTCTTCCTATCTTGTCCTCTCCCTCTCTCAATGCCTCTTACCACCTCGTTTCACCGCCCTTCCCTCCCTCACACTTTCCCTGTCCTCTTACTTTCCTCTACTCCCTCTTACTCCCCCCCCCCTCACACACCCCAGCACGCACGCGCCCTCTGGGTAATTTTGCAGAAGTCAAGTAAAATGTTCGACCCTTCCCGAGGCGCCGCCGGTGCCGCCCTCACAAACAAGTGATCACAGGCTCTTGGAAAACCTTATTGGATCCACGAGGGAGGGAAAGAGGGTGGGACACACACACACACACACACACACACACACACACACACACACACACACACACACACACACACACACACACACATACACACACATACACACACACACACACACACACACACACTACTGGGTAAATCTTTAAAGAAGCTATTATAATTTAAACTATTTGATGAACTATTTCAAGAACTATAAACTGTTCATAAGCTATTCTAAGCTCTAAGGAAAAGACAAAGTTGCGCCATTTTTTTTTTCCACCACGCATTGCTGGCTTCCTTATTTATTTTTATTCATTCACATATTTATCTATTTATTTTACGTATTTCAGGGGCCATCCAGACTCAGAGCAGTGGCAGTCTCAGTGTTGCTCCTCTCCGCGTCCCATTTTGCGTGTTAATGTTAATGCA
Source organism: Scylla paramamosain (assembly GCF_035594125.1). Taxonomy (NCBI): domain Eukaryota; kingdom Metazoa; phylum Arthropoda; class Malacostraca; order Decapoda; family Portunidae; genus Scylla; species Scylla paramamosain. Next base: position 912,623 of record NC_087166.1, read on the forward strand.
TGTACAGCGGCAAAAAATGTTCCTTCTGAGTCGAGCTGGTGGTCAGGAGTGTTGCCTTTGTATCGGCACTCCATGACCTGTCCCTCCTTACTGTATGCGCCTCCCGTTTTCCTCTTTCTCTGTCTTTTTCCTTTCTCTTAGTGTCCAAAATTTATGCATTGTTTTGTTTCCTCACTATATTTATTTTCCTCATTCTTGCTACCAAAGAATGTGAAGAAAATCGAAGGAATGAAAAGACAAATACTTATGATGAAAGAGCGACAAGAAGACGGGGAAAAAAATAAATAAAATACCACAAAACTGAAGCAGAAAAGGTAAAAAAAAAAAATAAGATAACCAAAACAGGAATAACACAAGAAGATAAAAAAAAACACAAGAATAAATAAACGAGAAAAATAAATAAAACAACGAAAAATACAACCTTGAAAATATTTAGACACACATTTCAAAACATTTCCCTTGACAGACGGCCACGCAAACACACGCCCACTCTCTCTCTCTCTCCCTCTCCATCTCTCTCTGCCTCTCTCTCTGCTAAATGACCCGGCAGATAACTCGCTCACGCATGCACACACACACAACTCCATCACTGCCCCATTGTCCAGCAGCCAGCCAGGGGATTACAAAGCTGCGACAATAGCGAAGGTGACGACCCGGACAAAGGTTGTAATCCGCAGCGCCGCCAGGTAGCCAACAGATAACTCTGCCGCTAAAGTCTGCATCAACTACGACGGGGGAAGGAAGGAGGGTGGGGAAAAAGAGAAAGAGGGAGAGAAATGAAAGGTGGATGACGGAGGACTGGTGTTTGAAGGATGGACGTGAAGTGGAGAGAACTAGAATGGAAGAAAGGTTTGGTTGAGGAAGGAAGAGGAAGGTTAGTGAAGGGAAGGGAAGGAAAGGAGGAAGGTTGGGTTAGGAAGGAAGGGATGAAAGTTGACTGAGTTAGGAAAGGGAAGGTGTACTGGAGAAACTAGTAAGGGAGGAAAGATTGGGTTAGGAAAGGAAGGGAGGGAGACTGTATAAGAGAAAGGAAGAAGATTGTATTAGAAAACGAAGAGAGGAGGACTTGGTTAAGAATGGAAGGGAGAAGCACTCGGTTAGGAAAGGGAATGGAGGAAAAAAATGAAGATCAGGTTACGAAAGAAAATGGGGAAGATTAGGTTAGGAATGGGAGGGAGAAAACTGTGTTAGGAGAGAAAAGAAGGACTGGATTAGAAAAGGAAGGCTGTATAAAGGTGCAGATGGAGAGGAACAGAGGGACAGTGAGGAAAAAGTACAAGAAAATGAGGAAATTAATGGATGAAAAAGGAAAAGGTGGTTGAAGGGAAGGAAGACAGGATAGGTTGGATAATTAGAGGTAAAAAGAAGGGTGTATACGTAGAAAAATGGAGAGAGAGAGAGAGAGAGAGAGAGAGAGAGAGAGAGAGAGAGAGAGAGAGAGAGAGAGAGAGAGAGAGAGAGAGAGAGAGAGAGAGAGAGAGAGAGAGAGAGAGAGAGAGAGAGAGAGTACTAAAAAAAGACAAACTGACAAAGCAACTCTCTTTCTCTATCTCTCTCTACCTTCTCCCCTTCTACCCCCACCTCCATCCCCTACCCTCCCTCTCCCTCTACCTCTCTCTAACCCAGTTTCTAGTGACGCACGCCGACTAATCAAGATGCAATTTGAAATGGCTGGAGGAATTGATTACGACCAATTATAGAACTGCGCTGTAATCACTTTCTAATTGCCGTGTGGCGTGACAAATCCCCCTCAGCCACAGCAAGCTGGAGGAGGCGGCGGCGGCGGAGGTGGAAGCGGCGTCGGGGGCGGCTCTCCTTGCCCTCTCCTGCCGCGTGTCTGCAGATAATCTTGATGCAGTGTTGGTTAGTGGCGCGAGAATGTAGTTAGTTGAGGAGGAGGAGGAGAAGGAGAAGGAGAAGGAGAAGGAGAAGGAGAAGGAGAAGGAGAAGGAGGAGGAGGGGGAGGAGGAGGAGGAGGAGGAGGAGGAGTGAATTAATAGGAGGACAAAGACGATGAGGAAGTGCAAGAGGAGAGAATGGGTCATGATAATGCTAGTATCGGAGGAAGAGGAGGAGGAGGAGGAGGAGGAGGAGGAGGAGGAGGAGGAGGAAGGACGCCCTATCGTCATTCCTTAATCTCTGACGAATCGGTAATAGGTCGACCGAAATGTAAAGCAAACAGTTATCCAATTTGACAGGAGGAGGAGGAGGAGGAGGAGGAGGAACATAGGAAGATGGAAGACTATCTAAAGGAAATCTTGTTTGCACTTAACGAGGTTGCCCACTTGAGGGAACTGTTCTGTTGTATGGGTCCTCTTTATTAATGTGGAGTAAGGGGAAAGGGAGAAAAAGGAGGAGGAGGAGGAGGAGGAGGAGGAGGAGGAGGAGGAGGAGGAGGAGGAGGAGGAGGAGGAGGAGGAGGAGGAGGAAGAAGAAGAAGAAGAAGAAGAAGAAGAAGAAGAAGAAGAAGAAGAAGAAGAAGAAGAAGAAGAAGAAGAAGAAGAAGAAGAAACTGGGGAGAAGAGGAGAGCGGTGGCAGATCCCTGGCAGAAAGAGTAGAGACGTCATGCGCATTCCATTTATTTGTGTATTTTCTTCGTTCTGTGACTGAAAACGTGGCTACTGATGGAAAATATGAGAGAGAGAGAGAGAGAGAGAGAGAGAGAGAGAGAGAGAGAGAGAGAGAGAGAGAGAGAGAGAGAGAGAGAGAGAGAGAGAATAACAAACAGGATGGCAATAGTAGGAGTGGATTAGTAATGAAACTTGTACCCAAATCCTTCCAAACATGATTAAAGCTCCGGCTCACAACGAGGAGGAGGAGGAGGAGGAGGAGGAGGAGGAGGAGGAGGAGGAGGAGGAGGAGGAGGAGGAAGAGGGGAGGGCAAGGGAGAACAAGTGGAGGGAAAGGAGAGACCAGACAATTGTGAAGGAGCGGCGACCCGTGCTCTCTCTCTCTCTCTCTCTCTCTGTTGCTATCCTTCGTAATGAGGGGCAGAGGACTTGCTGGTGGGGGAAGGGTGGGATGAAGGAGGAGGTTGCGGGCAGGACAAAAGCTAAGGAAGGATAATAACTCTCTCTCTCTCTCTCTCTCTCTCTCTCTCTCTCTCTCTCTCTCTCTCTCTCTCTCTCTCTCTCTCTCTCTCTCTCTCTCTCTCTCTCATTGTTCTTCTTCCTTATAACGATCTATTACAAAAGAGGTCAGTTGGAAAGCCTACAACTAGCCAGGCCTACCAAATGGAAGGATGGATGAAGGGAATGAGTGGGGAGACAGCTATTCATTTTCTCTAAGTGTCTTTAGGTTTTGTCCAGCTTTCTTCACACGCCAAACAGTCACGTCACGTAGATCTTTTGTAAGGCCAAGTGCATGGCGTTATTAGGAAGGTAGTTATGAAGGAGGGAAAGAGGAAGGTAGGGAAGGAAGTAAGGATTTGGAGGGAAAGAGTCAGCCTGCCTGTGCGGCGGACTAAGTGCAGGCCGCCCTGTTTTCTGTGCAGTTTGTTCCCTATACACAGGATAACACTGCATGCACTTTCTATGCAAAGTGAAACGGTGATGTTGTAATGCAGGACAGCGGTCATATTTTCATGGAATTGTTTGGAGATAAGAACTCTTTGTTCTGGAAAATGCTTTGCTAAATATCGTAAGGCGCTCATGTTATTCAAATTACAATATCTAATGAAAATGCAAAGCAGAAAATCTTTAATTTAATTTAGTTTAAGTAAAGAAAAGTCTTGTTAATTTTCATTAGAATATAAAATACTTTACAATTATCGCATCTAGTGAATCCGCTGGCGGTGGACGGCCGCTGCAGCGCCGCGGGGTGACGCAGTGATCGAAGACATCGTGTTGATTTGGGTTTTATTTTTGTCTCGAGAGGTAAAGCGCGTATCGGAATGGCAATGGTATCATTAAAAGACGGTCCAAGTGAAGTGTGGCGCGTGAAATGTTTACATGAAAGTTTTGAGCTATGATGGGGACAGTTTTTCTTCCTCTTTAAGATAATTCTTCGTCACAATAAAAACAATAAAATCACTTTCATATTGGAATTTTCATGTAATCACCTTAAAGATGAATTCCATGTGAATCTAGTGATGCATAATATGTGCCTTCTCATGAGACTGAGGGAAGAACACTGCCTTGTAACGATTTGCCAGTACGCGAGAGAGTTAGACATGGAGGGGCAACAGATGAGAACACACGAAAATTAGAACAGCACATAACGGGAAAAGTCTCCTCCCCACCCACGTCTCCCTCATGCATGCGTGGCTGCACGGGAGGAAATATTTACACTCTATGACTCCCGTAGAAGGGAATACCTGGAATTTTTATCGTAAGCACCGACATTAAAGGAAAATATGCTAGACTCTTACTAAGTGCCTGCACATTACATAACGTAGGGGAGGAGGAGGGGGAGGAGGAGGAGGAGGATGAGTTGGGGTAGGTGGAAGAAAACGGAGAGAAAGAGAACGAAAAGGAACAGAAGAATGAATACGAGGGAGCATCAAGAGGAAAAAGAACACGAATGGAAAAGAAACAACAATGATCTGAAAGTCACTGGGAGACTGTTTGTGACAAGAATATGATGATGCCAGCAACAAAAAACAGTAAAAATAGAAAAAAAGAACATGAAATAAACTCTGAGAAGCTTCATGTATTTCAAAACAAGTGAAGGATTCTGCTTCTGAGCCTTCTACTTTTCTATAATTTCATCATTACTATAGATTATATTCCCCTCCTCCTTCTCCTCCTCCTTTTTCCCTACCCTCTCCTCCTCCTCCCTTTCCCCTACCCTCTTCTCCTCCTACCCTTCCTTCTCCTTCTTCTTTGTGGCATTTTTTCTTATAAACTTAAATGCAACCCAAGCCTAACGGGACGGAC
>NC_087166.1:922500-947500 GCF_035594125.1 Scylla paramamosain
CAAAAGCGTAATTTTTCACGAATTGCTTCATTTATTATGCATGGAAAACATAATCAGCCGCCCGCGTTTAGTGAATTCTCTACGGGAGCGAGGATGGGAAATTTCTCACCCTATTAAACTCATCTACGCCACCTTATACAGAAGGGAAAATTAATCTACGTAGCATGGAAAATTTAATAAAGGAGGTCACCTGAGCTACATGGGAAAGAAATATAAGCAGCTTTCATGTACTCAGTGTGGGGGAAATGTGAAATGAAAGCTTGTTTTTTTGCCGCACGAAGGGAAGAAAAGCTTATCACAGCCACATGGGGGAAAAAAATAGGTAAAAGTTATTATGTACCCACTGAAAAAGGTTAAATAAAAAAAAATAGCTTACCTGCGCCAGAGGGTAAAAATAAATAAATATATATACATAAAAAAAGATAATATAAAAGAATAAAATAAATAGATAAAAAAAGGTGATGTACGCCACTGGTAAAAACTAAATGACTAGAAAAAGCAAAACAAAAAATAACAATGACAATAATAATAATAATAATAATAATAATAATAATAATAATAATAATAATAATAATAATAATAATAATAATAATAATAATAATAATAATAAAGCAATAAACAGAGACTTCATCCAAATCACACGGAAACAAGACAAACCACAGAAAATAAAAAAATAAATAAACAAATAAACAAATAAAATAATCTACCATAAAAGAAAAAAATAAATAAAAACTTTCAGAGCGAGATAAAGAAAAAAATAATAAAAAAAAAATTAAAAAAAGACATCCGCATCAAGGAAAGAAGATAATAAATGAAAATAAAAAGTTTCCGCCAAATAAAACTTAATACGTGACGATTTAAGTGCGTATAAATAATTTTTATGAGAATAATTTATAACGCGTGAAAAAAAAAGATGAGAGAGAGAGAGAGAGAGAGAGAGAGAGAGAGAGAGAGAGAGAGAGAGAGAGAGAGAGAGAGAGAGAGAGAGAGAGAGAGAGAGAGAGAGAGAGAGAGAGAGAGAGAGAGAGAGAGAGAGAGAGAGAGCCATAAAAACAAAGTATACATACATACGTACGTACATACATACATACATACATACATACATACATACATACGTACTTAATCACGGACAAACGGCCAGACAAAAAATAAAAGTGTGGAATATATGTTTGGTTATAATAATTATTCTACCTACCTACACACACACACACACACACACACACACACACACACACACACACACACACAACGTATTCATGGGAAGACCCAAAACAATACAATGGAAACTACAAAAATGGTGCAGCGCAATTGAGAGAGAGAGAGAGAGAGAGAGAGAGAGAGAGAGAGAGAGAGAGAGAGAGAGAGAGAGAGAGAGAGAGAGAGAGAGAGAGAGAGAGAGAGAGAGAGAGAGAGAGAGAGAGAGAGAGAGAGAGAGAGAGAGAATCAGATAAAAAAAAATATATAAAACAAATAAACAATATAAAAAAAGTACAACACCTTGTCATTACCTCTCCCTTCCTGGAGATCCCCCCAAACAAGATGGCGTCATTTGGGATGAGATAAATACTCGCAATTACACCGCCATAGTCTGCGTACACCTTGTTGGCGCTGTGGATTTCCCTAAGGGGTCGCCGGACGAAGGAAGCGGGCGGTAAGTGAGAAGTAATCCCGCTTCTTGTTCATTACTCATTCCTGCTTTACTGGGATGGGGGAGTTCGAGGTGGATGAAAAAGGCTACAAGAGATAGACTTGGGGTGGACCGTGGCGTGGGTAGGGGAAGATGCAAGAGGTAGACTGAAGGGATGGACCGAGGTGTGGGTGTAGAGAAGGGCACAAGAGGTAGACTGAAGGGATAGACCGAGGCGTGGGTACAGAGAAAGATACAAGAGGTAAACTGAATGGATGAACCGAGGTGTGGGGGTGGAGGTGATAGTGAGGGAGCTGACATGTCGCTCTAGCTAAAAATAATGGTAGGAAGGCGGCTGCTGCAAGTAAGGAGCCGTCTGTACATAGAGATGGGCCCTCCATGATCTCTAGAAAAAGGCTCATGACCAGCAGTTTGGGAACCATTGATCTAAATGAACAGAAAATAAATGATAAATAATAACAGTACTAATCATAATAAAGAAAGAAAACGACCTTATATACAAACAAGTACTACCATATGCTGACAATACCTTCACTGACCACTGATAGACTCCACGCAGATCAGAAGACTTAAGATCAAAGAAAACGGCTTTACGATACGGTGAGCGTGTTAAGTCACTCAATTACTGTCCACGACTGTAACTGGGCGGTGAATATACAGCAGAAAGAAAATGTAGGAGAGTAGGTGTGTTGGCGGACGGGTTGGGGGGGGGGTCGGGGTGAAGTACAGCAAGGGGAAGGGAGAGAGACGGGTGAGGTTAGGGATGGCTAGGATCGGGTGGCTGGGATAAACAGGCGTGGTATGTTAGTTAAGTGGAGAGGCGGTGGGTAGGGGAAGGGGGGGATATTTGTTTAATCGTTAGGCGAGGGTAAAGAGGGAGGAGGGGGAGGAGAGAAGTTAAGGTAGATAGTTAGGGTGGGTTATTTAAGTAAGAGCAGCAGCACCAACAAGCAACATGAAACTTAGTGCATCCCTACCTTATTTAACCAGGCGGAGGCTTCCATGTTAAACTGCCTTAGCGAATTACACACGCAACCCTTCCTCGCCGCAGCACTTCCCTAGCGAACTACGGGCTCAGGCAACACATTTTCACCCCCGGCTATCTTTATTACGCTTACTTTATCGCAACTCAGCACATTTGAATTTCTTGATGTCTTCATTACGTTCATCTTGTCGTAACATCATTAACTGTGTGCCTTTATAGACAAACTAACTTTCGAGAATTGTAAAAGAGATCTGTCCTTGTTTTGTCTCCTGTGAACTACATTGCATAGAACAAATTGCCTAGTTATGCTTGTTATGTTTACTCCAAGTGCCACTCGATCATAACATACACTACAATACAAAACTAAGACACTTATTCTTGTTTGTCTCCTGTGAACTACATGGCATAGAACAAATTGCCTAGTTATGCTCGTTATGTTTACTCCAAGTGCCACTCGATCATAACATACACTACAATACAAAACTGTAAGACACTTATCCATGTTCGTCTCCAGTGAACTATATAACATACAAGTGACCTAGTTACGCTTGTCATTTTAACTCCGTGACGCACAACCATAACAAACACTTTTATCGATAAGCCATCCCTACAGAATCATAAAACTAACCCATTCCTACTTACACCCGAAAAAGAACTACATAACACACACATATCACCTTGTTATGCTCGTTATCATTACGAGTACTCCAAGGAACACAATCATAACAAGCACATCATCTCTGAGTGTCACAAAAATATCCCACCTTTACCAGTCTACGAGTTAGGCAAAACATATATATATTTCAATCGTAAGTACCCTTGTTATTATAACGACACACCATGTACGCGCTTATACCAACACAGTGATCCATGCAGTGCGGGGCCATGACTCAGGCCAGGCACTCCACTCCGCTCCTTCAGCTCTCTCATGCGCAGTCCTCACTAAGCCGGGGACTCTATTCAGTGTAAAATCAAGGTAAAATTATCCAGGACGAATTAATGTGCGCGCGTCCTTACAAGAGCGGAGAAATGGGCTAATCTCATATAAAATTCATATAATTAGCGCGATAGACATTACGGAGCATTAGCTGTTAATTATAAAGGAAGACATGAGGCTGAGAATTATGTAAGGAGGGGAGGGTAAAGGATGGGAGGGAGAGAGGGAGAGAGCGAGAGAGAGGGTGTGTGAAAGATGGCACACGGAGAGGAGAAAATTACATGGGGAATTTTTAATATCTTTATAGATTTTATGATAATTAACGTATGCAGTGAATTAGATGGCGTATTACCTTATCTATTTTCTTTTACGACCTGCTGCGATTTTGCTTGGAATAGTGAAGATAATATGTTACCTATAGCAGCAGCAGCAGCAGCGCAACCTAGCGAGCCAGCAGGAGCAAAGGTGTAGGAGTGCAGGACCCACTCAGTGCCGCCACCACCCGACTGTGGCCAGACACCCACCGCGTCGTCGGCTGTCGGGTGGCGGGCTATCGGGAGGAATTGAGGGCGCGGGGTGCTCCATCAAGGCGGGGCGACACACAGTTGGGCCCACTCGCTCCCCCATGTAAGAAAAATCCTTTGTCAAACTTTGTAACTCGAGATTGGAAAAGTTCTGCCAGAAATGAGGCGTCGGTTCGTGAAATACCTGGCCTTTGACTCCAACGGAATGACTACGGACGCTCCCGAGGTCAATAGAGGCACGGACACAAGCACCGGATTTAGGAAAGGATGGCCCGGGCACGGCTGGCTGGGCTGCAGAGTGCCTCCGCTCTCCTCCACTTTACGCAAACCTTCTCTTTTTGCTCACCCGAAAGTGAAGATTTAAATGTTAACTTGGTGTTTCGTGAAAGGAATCCTCGTGCTTGATTGCAATACATTTTTTTTTTAACTAGTTTATCGCATCTGTATTCTAGATTTCCACACATTTTCCTTTCTTTCCTTTGGTCATTTAAACGTCTGTCTTTAAATGTAAGCTTGAGAATTAGTGAAATGATTACATGTTCTCGAATACGGTAACAGTTTTCTCTTCCTTTTTTCCGTATTTCTCGTCTCATATCCTACCTGCATCACTTTACGCACGTAGAATTTTCTTCGCTTAAATGTACGAACTCGTATATAAACGCATGCATGGGGAAGTGATGGCAGTATAACTTTAGTAAAGGAAGATATATTTCAACCATACATTTCAACCATTTTTCGCTCACATCTTCAACCTATTCTACCCTTCCAGACAATTTTCCTACACAAGCAAATAATTCTTTACCTGTATAAAAAAAAAATGCAAACAAAAGCTGGCGTTCTAATTTCAGCACACACACTGATGCATTTAAAGCGGCCTGCATACCCGCCCCCCGCCTTGGTCCAGCCTTGAGCATGGAATCCCTCCCCCTGCACACTGAAGGCCGGGAAGTTACAAGCAAGCAGCAGTGTCGGCTATTTCCCCAACTGCATCTTCTCCCCCACGAATATTGATCTCCCATTTATCAATTTATTTTCCTGGATATTTTTCCCTTCACGCACTTATCCTCCTCCCTGTAACTCTTTTTCGGATATTTTCCCCTTCGATTTGTTTCCTCTGGGCATTTTCTGCTCCATACGTTATTTTATTCCACCGAACTTACTCGTATTTCCCCTTGGTCATTTTTCCCTCCAGACATTTATTACTCATTAGTCACTTCCCCCTCTAGATACGAGTATTTACCTTCACTGACTTAATTTCCTTATACACTTTTCCCTCAAGTCATTTTCACATCTAAATATTTTCTCTTTTGGTTTACTGCCCCTTGTACATTTCCCTCTAAAGACATTCCTCAGGCTGAAGATTTTCCACAGCAGACCTCTCCATCCTGAATTACTGCCTTCCGGACAATTTCTCTAGATATTTTTCCACAGAAGACATTATCCTTCCTTATTTATTTCATCCATCAACCTAACTGAAAATTAACAACGGTGTAGGGTCTGAGTAATACACAGGACTGGGCGGGATAGTTGTGTATGCTGCAGCTGAGCCCGTAAGGAGCGAACCACCCACATCCGTACAGTGGTCTTCATACCCTCGGCATCAGTGCATCCTGGTAGTGAGGTGCTGACGTACACTATGTTGGAAGGCAATTACTAAGTGGTGATACTGGAAATGGTATCTGTCAGTGTTTCGCTATTATAAGTGTTCTCAATATACTCTGGGAAGAGAGTGTTCGCATGAAAAATGTATAGACGGAAATACGAGAATGCCCAGGAATTTTGTCAGGGAGAAAATAAATTGTGAGGTGGATAGAAATGTCCAGGAAAGGGGAGCGTGACCGCAGCCCGGCAAGCACTGCTCATTCTCCACCGCAGCGAAATACAAGTTCAGCTCTTTCACTGTTACTGAACCCATCATTCCTTCACCATAAATCACTCTGAGTTATTCACTGTTCGTTCTGCAACCACGTCTTAACATCACACTGGCTAACACTGGAAAATCTATTCGTTTAACCAATTTCTCTTCCATACAAGTGTCTGTAAAGATTCTGTACAGTTATTTAGTGTTGTAAATTGTTGTACATAGCAGTGAAAGAGTTAACGGCCACGGCTTGAGGTGAGGTACACATCCTGCACCACAGCACACTGGGGTGCGGAGAGAGGATTCATGCACAAGGGTACTCACCAATCGCCACGCAGCGGTGCCACAGTCTCGGCCTTGTCTTCTGTGAGAGAAAAGCATCATCATTAGGAATGTGAGCTGTAAATGACCTCAACCTCCATCTTTTGTAGGAGAAACAATCATTATTAGGGATGTAAATTACCTATCCATCTATCTGTCTGCCTGTCTACATACCAAGCAGGGAATTCCAAACGAAGTGCCCCAGACAAAGCACCTCACTCATACACGCACCATTCACACCTTTTTAGCCCCATCGGCCCGTGGTGGAAAGGGAAAGTCACGTGGACATCTCTACTGCACCCCAGGAGTTTAGGCATAGCATAGCACACCACGTACTGTACTTCCCTACCTGTAAACTATGAGGCTAAAAACTTAACATTCTATAAGATAAAAGGATCAATAAGAGGAATGTATATTATCAAAGAACATAAACTTTATATTCTGCAGGAGAAAAAGGATCACTGGGTCACGTGGATTATAAAGAACCTAAACTTTATTATCAGCAAGGGGAAAGGATCGCCGACAGAAAAGTTACCACCAAGAACCTACACCTTCATCTTTGCAATATAAAATGATTACAGGAAAAGCGAGTCGTGAAGGAGCTAATTCAGTGTCGAAGTTCAGCAGTTATGAAAGATCAGATATAAGAAGTATTTACGTCCCAGAACACACACGGGAAACGCTCCTTGGCCGCTTCTTTACTTCACAAATCACAAGAAGGAGTCGGAGCTTCTTGATTTAGTTTCAAAGTGTGACGAGAGAGAGAGAGAGAGAGAGAGGGAGAGAGAGGGGGAGAGATAGAGAGAGAGGAGCAACTTTATAGAACTCCAAAGAAAAAAAACCTAGACCCTCATTAACATTTTTCCCGACACTACTTGAGGTGCGTATGAAGACTATTTACCCTGAGCACTCTTTATGATTTGAACTTTGTTATAAAATTAGGGACAACGTCTTTTGCAGTTCGTATTACCAGTGGCTAACATTTCACGGGGGATTTAATTTGCTTTCCTCGCCAATTAACGCTTTGGCTTTTCTCAGCAAAGATTAAGTGACGTTATTTTCTTCTTTAGCTTCAGAGAGAGAGAGAGAGAGAGAGAGAGAGAGAGAGAGAGAGAGAGAGAGAGAGAGAGAGAGAGAGAGAGAGAGAGAGAGAGAGTGATGATGATGATGGAGGGAACTTTACGGAATCGATAAACGCAGCACAGCCCGCCACTTCGACAGCTATTACTCATGCCAAAAATCTGGTCAGCTGAGCCCATGGCCGCTATAAATTCTGACTGTCCATTCTATCTCCAGGGGTCCGGCAGGCGCTCGGGTTACTGGTGGTGGTGGTGGTGGTGGTGGTAGTGGTGGTGGTGGTGAGGTAGATCTGGGAGGTGGAATTTAGAAAGTGATGGTTATGGAGTTTGTTTCGTGGTTGTGTGGTTGCGGTAGTAGTGGTGGTGGTGGTGGTGGTGTGGATGAAGTAGCTGTCTAGTGGTGTGGTTGTGAGGTAGATTCGATAAGTGGAGTTTAGGAAGGGATGGATTGGGAGTGAGTCTGAAGTGGTTATGTGGCTGTGATGGTTGTGGTTGTGGTGGTGTGGTAGGGAAGGAGGAGTGTGCCTATGCCAGTGGTGCGGTTAACGAGTCACAAAGGAACAGAAAGGAAGAAAGCAGTATACCAATTGGATGTCTGAGATAAGATACACTATCTAATCAAAACACTGGACCTGAGGATACTTAAGGATAGCTAGACTTTGTGGTGGCTTGGCTGTGTGATGAATACAATTGTTAAGCGTGTGTTATATCAAAGGTTCTCTGTTTACTGACGTTGATCATGTAGCTGGACTAGTATTGGCAGCCTTGTTTCATAACTCAGTGCTGATGCTCCTGTATAAGTGTTAAGATATAGCATGTCACTATCTATCTGATTATCTGATTATCAATGATCATATAAAAAGCACTGTACTGATGACTTGATCCTCTTAACCCTACTCTTGATCTTCCCGCACAAAGGTTTCGATTGCATATTGGACTTTTCTAAATTGATCACATTCGGCAGAGCTTATAATAACTCTTTAATATTCATTCCTTTCTCGTCTTCCACTGAACTGAGTCAGAACCTGTTATACAAAGGGGTGCGATTATAATGGATATTTCAGAACCCTTTATATCATTCAGCACAGCTTGGAATAACACCTTAATTTTCATCCCTCTCTGCTCTTTCACTTGTACTCTTTGTTTTTCCCCTCTCCTTCCCTCTATTGTTGGCGTGGGAAAGTACAGGTGTTCCCCTTCCATATCTATCATTACCGGCACCCCGCGAGTCTGTTCGATCACACTATCTCATCGGATTCATTGGTTACACCTTCATCTACCGCTGTCCCCTTTGTCACCTTATGATGGGAAGGCTACTCAATATATTTGTGCTTGCATCCTGCAGACGACCACGACTCTAACTTCAGGATTCTTTTTTAAGCCGATAATTGGTACCAAAAATTTGACCTCTGAAGTTTCAAGCGTTTATTTATTAATCTATAATGATGATGACTTTATTCAGTATCACAGTACATGCTGCATATGAATCTAAAGACCTGATGGTTTGTCTCTGCAATGTGAACAAAGTGACAAAGAACAATGTGACAAAGACCCTTAAACTCTCTAGCTTCTAGGCAGGACAATTCTCAAAAACCAGAGATAATCAGTATGGTCGTAATGGTTGTTTAGTACAGACGATACAGAATCATTATAAAAATCTCACTAGTATCGTGAAAACACCCCTGAATACCACCATGATTTCCACTAGAGCGCAGTGCAGTCAAGGCAAGACACCGGAAAGTTTAAGAATACGACTAACAGACTAACCTTCTCCAATCACGTTTATCACCTGTCCGTATATTCCAGGCTACTTAAACACAGCACTTCAAGCCACGATAGATGGAAAAATAGAGGAAGTTAGACACAGAGAAGCACGGAGGCCATTATTCCTCATCCTTTAGTTCCCTGACCTCACACACGCGCCTCACACAAGGCTTCCCTCCGCCCCTGCTTAACTTGCTAAATGGAGCTTCCCTTTCCTCACCGGCTCCGCTGCACAGGACCCGCTACATATTCTCACGCCTTTTGTATTCCAGCTAGTTATGCAAGTGTTTAAAGTTATCTCCCATTTGCTCATCCCCTATAGAGTGGCTGGCTTCCTCTATCTTCCCCCTTACAAGTCAGTGGCATTCAGGGTCGCGGCGGTCCAAGGCTTCCCACGAGTCATAAGTGATCTCTCCTTTCAGACTATTTCTTCCCTTTATGGAGCGGAACCCGTGGACGTTCTTCTTTCATATTTATCCTACTCTTGGCTCTCCTCGTATAAAGAAAAGGACTGTGGGTGGATTCTCAGTTTATATAATTTTTCATCTGACAGAAGAATTGCTATTATGAAAATATTTTATACTAGTTTTTTTTTTACTTAATTACATACTTTTTTCGTGCTTATTTTACTTTTGGCTCTTTTCATATGCTAAAAAAAAAAAAGTTGGTGAGTGGATTATCATTCAATGTAATTTTTCACGAGGTGGCTGAGCTGCTGCTACCGAAATGTTATGTTATGCTCAGTATGATAACATAATTTCGTCTTTGCTTCGTATTTCGTTCTAGCCACGACTCTCTTAATAATAATGAAATGATGATAACGACGATAACAACAACAACAATAATGATAATAATAGTAATAATAATGATAATATAATAATAATAATAATAATAATAATGATAATAATAATAATAATAATAATAATAATAATAATAATAATAATAATAATAATTAGTAGCAGTAGTAATAGAGAAGAGGAGAGGAGAGGGGAGAAGAGAAGAGAAGAGAAGAGAAGAGGAGAGGAGAGGAGAGGAGAGAAGAGAAGAGAAGAGAAGAGGAGAGGAGAGAGGAGAGAAGAGAAGAGAAAAGAGAAGAGAAGAGAAGAGAAGAGAAGAGAAGAGAAGAGAAGAGAAGAGAAGCTTGGATTGGATTGGGTGGATTGATTCTCGCACAGCTGCTGGTATCAAAACACAACACTGCACTAAGCCTCACTTGACGTAATTAGATGCCTCGGTGAACAAGGGAATGACTTGTTTGTTTTTATGGCGCCACGGTGACATGCAGCACGGCCACTGCGAGGGAGCAGCGTCAGGGCTCCCTCGGAATTGAATTGTCCAAACTGATTGAACTCATTTCTGTTTAATTCTGTGGGGAGTGATAAGTGAACGGATCTTCTTTTTTTTTTTTTAATGTTTGTTGACTCTTATATATCCCTTGACCACCCTGCCTTACAGCTAAAATGGAAAATAATAAATAAAGTTAAAATCATGTTCATATCATAGGCGTGTTGGTGGATGTTCCTTCTGTAGTAACCGTGATTCTTTTTTTTTCGTTTGTTTCCCATATATCTCAAACTTCTCCATGGATCTCGTTAGAATAAAATCATTCAAGATAATTCGCAGGAAAGATTTCCCAGACTCGCTGCAGGATCTCCTACTGCTGGTGACGCCCCTAGTGCTGCCAGGCCGTGAAGTGTCGTTCCTGAGGTACGTACATGTAGAATCAGCATTCATTAATCAGTTGCACATCCCCTCAGCGTGGCGCTACTAGTGGTGTTTGGTGCCACTGGCCATGAAACACGAATAAAAATAAGTAAATAAATAAATAATAAAAAAAACTTGCCTGTCTCCCGCTTAACCATAAATTCTTTTAAACAGCGAACTTTCTTGTGATAAATGAGTCGAGTTTTTTATGACGTGTCTCCTCGGCTGACTCACTTTACCGCAGTGGAGAAGATAACGTCCAGACTTCAAAAAACAAGTGTGGTAGTGTGGCAGGTGATTTGTGCTCACCACGGTGACTGGTTTCAATCGAATGAACGATTCCTTCAACATACAGTACTGTTTTCCCTGGAGTGATAAGCTGCCAACAAGGTTGGACAAGCTAATCAAGGTCAACATCATCTTCTGCAGTGCTTGGGCGCCACATCTGTGTGGAGGACAGCCAGTCAGTGAGGCGATATCCTGGCGTGCACAACAAATTCGGTGGCAACACAAATATATACAAGAGTGGTGTGCGCGTGCCGCAGCCTCAGTGAGGCACCACCTGAACACTCGGATACAGCCTGCCGCACCTAAAGCTCTGAGGCTGCGGAAACCTAATTCACATGCAGAGAGGTAATGATTTTAGTAGTGGGAAAGAAAAAGAGGAAGGGAGCGTTGCTGGGGAAATATAGTGAGCGTGTGACTCACACAGAAAAAGAGTGGCCGGAAACGTGCGAGGGCAGCTGTCTATGCGAGGGGCGGCGCGCCAGGAGTAACGGAGGAGATTGGAAAGAAATTCCCGACCACCATTCTCAAGTGTGCCGAGGCTGCCGGAAACACGGAGGTGATCAAACAAGTGAAACAAATCAGTGGAATGCAATGAGATTTGCAAGCCCGAGCAAGCACACGTTCTTTTAGGAGATGTACACTTGGCTTTACTATGGATTGTATCAGCAATGATGTTGTGTTTTACTCGCTATAACAGTACATTTTTGATGTAAGGTTCTATTCATACTGAGAGAACACATCTAATATACACTAGAATAATCATCTTCATACCTACTTCAATCATACGTATATGCATTAAGTTCTACTCAGCTGGGTGAAGAGATCTACCCACCACCCCCTCGTCCCCGTCTCGCCTGTCACTCCGGCGACTCACATCACAACGCGCACTGAATTTTGAAGGGACCAGTCCTGCTGTACCTAAATGTGAAGACTTCTTCCGTCATTTCAACGACACACCTTAAGAGCCACATGACCTCAGCCACATGACTTCCATTAACAAAGGCACTGCTTCTTGACTAAGCCCGCGTCCGTTATTATTGTGCATTGGCTGCCCTTCACGATCCGCGAAGCTTAGAGGTCTGGCCAAACAGACGCTGGACAGGACTGTGGCGGTGTCTACTTGCCATGGCCAAGATGCAAAATTCTGAATAAAAATGTTGTATATACAAACTCTGGAATGTTTAGTATCGCGTTCTCTTGCTCTTTTGCCTTAATTCGCAATTCCGCGAACATTTACACGGAAAATTGCACTACGCTGGTGAGGCGCGGAGGAGGAGGAGGAGGAGGAGGAGGAGGAGGAGGAGGAGGAGGAGGAGGAGGAGGAGGAGGAGGAGGAGGAGGATAAAGACGAGGACGAGGAGGAGGAGTAGGAGGAGGAGGAGGAGGAGGATAAAGACGAGGACGAGGAGGAGGAGGAGGAAGAGAAGGAGGGGGACGAGAACAAAGACGAGAGGGAAAAATGTCGGTTTGCGTGGCGCGGTGGTGGAGAGAATAACCATAATAGAAAGAAACAGATACATCATAAAGAAATATAACAATAACAGTAACAATAAAAACAGACGAGTGCTGAGGTGGCCTTTAAAATCACGCGGAACTGTTGGGGGCTGTGAGACTGTGGGCTGAGCGGGGCTGTGGTGGCTGCGGGGATGCTGGGACTGCTTGCATACCTTGAGTTGGAACCTGCAGTCAGTATACCTGTGTGCATACGAAGACACCTGGACAAAACTGGGTGTGCTTGTATATTCGTTCTTTGATTGTATGCGTGTATTTTCTATCTTTATAATTTATTACCTCGTCTAGTAAAAGCTAAGGATGAAAGATGAAATAGTTTTATTGTTGCATTGGTTACATGATTCAATGTGAATAGGGAGCTTTAAGAGAAGATTAGACAAATTTATGGATGGGGATGATAGGTGGAAATAGGTAGGTATATTTCATACAGGGACTGCCACGTGTAGGCCTGATGGCTTCTTGCAGCTTCCCTTATTTCTTACGTTCTAGCAACCAAATAAATAAATAAAATAAATAAAACCAAAAAAAAAATAATCAAGCAGAGAATTCTGAACCACCACAAAACAACGTTAGTGAACTCTTGCACAAAAAAAAGACAAAACAGTAGAGACGAGAGACGGTAGAAAGACTTGTGTAGGCAGGATCGCGTTTGCAGTTAGCCGGGTCATTTCAAGTTGCCTATGTATGCATGTATGTATGTATGCATCATTGTGTATGTGTGTCCCTGTGTGTCCCTTGTCCAGCCTGTGGGAGTCTAAGGAGGAGGGTTAAGGTAAACGGCCTCAGTAATCTCTCTTGCTTCACCTGTGGGAGTCTGCGTGAGTGTGTCAGGTAAGCCAGACTCTCAGGCGATCAAGGACACGAGGAGGAGGAGGAGGAGGAGGAGGAGGAGGAGGAGAATGGTCTGCAGAAAGGAGAGAGAAGAGAAGACATTAAACGTAAGGTCTCACTCACTCCTCCTCCTCCTCCTCCTCCTGAATGCGCGTGAGTGATGGCTGCGGGAGGAACAGTGGGTCGACCGCAGCTCATTCCGGCCCCTCCGCGCGCCCTGCACCGCCACATTTGTTCCGCGCCTTAATGGTCGTGGCTCCCAAGTTTTGTGCAATCCTAAGAGGTCATTTTTACTCCCCCGGCATTGGCAAGGCGAGGCGACGCTTGGAGCAAATATATAGACGTGCATTCATATCGATCTGTTGTGAGGGATACGTCGTTTCCTGCTTTTCATTCTCCTTTTTTTTTCTTTTTTTTCTCTCTCTCTTTCTTCTCTTCCTCGTCTCTAATTCTCTACTTTTTTTTTCTCTCCTCCTCCAGTTTTCTCCTCTTATTTCTCTTCTTCCACCTCCTTCTTCTCCCATTCTCCTCCCTCCCCCCTCCTCCTCTGATTTTACGACCCGCGTTTCTTGGTCTAGATTACGCAGTGTAGCTTATCAAAGACACTCCTGCAAAGTTCAACGGGTTCCTCTACTACTACTACTACTACTACTACTACTGCTACTACTATTTGATTAGCTCTCATTCCATTCTTAATTTTCCTTTTCTCCCTCCTCTTTTTCTCGTCTTCTCATTTTTATCCTTTTTTTTATTTTTTACGTCTGTTGATCTTATTTCTCGTATTTCCCTTGTCATCTATTCCTTTTCTTCCTCCTTATTTTTTCTACCGTTCTTTTCATCTTATTTTTCTCTCTTCATCTTCCTATTTTCCTACTATTCTCCTCCTCTTCTTACTTTTCTTCCCTACTTTCCAGCTTCCTCATCCTTTTCTTCTTCATTCTTCTCTTTTCCTCATCTTCCTATCCTACTTATTTTTTTTCTCTCTATCCTTTCTCTCCTCCTCCTATTATCCACTCATGTTCGTTGAAATGACATCTCTCTCTCTCTCTCTCTCTCTCTCTCTCTCTCTCTCTCTCTCTCTCTCTCTCTCTCTCTCTCTCTCTCTGGATGTTTTCTCTCCTCCCAGTTCTCTTGTCTCTCTTACGTACAATTTTCTCGATATTTTTTCCTCTCCTCCCCCTTTCGCTCTTGTCCTGTTCATCTTTACTTCTCGTGTTTTCCTGTTTCCCTCTCTCTCTCTCTCTCTCTCTCTTCCATTGCCTTTTTTTTTTTTTGCTATTCCTCCCTTTTTCCGTCACATTTCACATTTCTTATTCCACCATTACTTCTTCCTCCTCTTGCTTCTTCTTCCTCTTGCTCCTACTCCTCCTCCTCCTCCTCCCCCTCCACGCAACAGCCGGTCACGAGGTACAAGTGGTCCACAAGGATGCCATCAGGTAACCGTCTTTCCTCCTCTTTTCCTCTTTTTCTCCTCCCATTCTTAGTTTTCTGCCTCCTTTCATTCCTTCCTTCCTTATTTCTTTCGTTTTTTTTCTCCTTCCTTCCCTTTTTCTGTTGCTTCTTCTCTCCTTTCCTCCTTTAACGTTTGCTTCTTTCTTCCGTCTTTCTCTCCTCCCTCTTTCTTTCTTTTCCTTCTCTCCCTTCTCTTTCCTGCTTTCCTTTTTTCCTTCCTTCCTTTCTTCCTCCTTACTATCTCCTTCTTTTGTGCTCATCTTCCTTTTCTTCTCTCTCTCTCTCTCTCTCTCTCTCTCTCTCTCTCTCTCTCTCTCTCTCTCTCTCTCTCTCTCTCTCTCTCTCTCTCTCCCGGGATTCAGTACTCGCCCACCTCATCTCCCTCGAGGCTGCTCCAACAGACTTTGCCTTCAAGATCAAGGAAAAGGTGCTAAGAGTTCAGTGTGTGTGTGTGTGTGTGTGTGTGTGTGTGTGTGTGTGTGTGTGTGTGTGTGTGTGTGTGTGTGTGTGTGTGTGTGTGTGTGTGTGTGTGTGTGTGTGTGTGTGTGTGTGTGCTGGGAAGGTCGTGCGGTACGGAATGAAGCCACGAGAAATGGAATTGTGGTAGGGAGGGAGGGAGGGAGGGAGGGAGGGAGAGAGAGAGAGAGAGAGAGAGAGAGAGAGAGAGAGAGAGAGAGAGAGAGAGAGAGAGAGAGAGAGAGAGAGAGAGAGAGAGAGAGAGAGAGAGAGAGAATATATTACGTATAGATATGGTGAGATTAACTGCAAAAAAGAAAAAAAAAAATTAAATAAAACAAGGGATGGACAAGGCAGTTACCAGCGCGGCGCGATTAAGGGATTGCGCAGCGTACACGTATCGGACCGCTAATATTTATGGGGCAATACATAGATCTCCTCAATGCTGCTGTGGTTTGGTACTATATTTAGCGCCCATCCCAGCCCAGATTAACGCCACCAGCACTAACACTATAGCTATTACTGTTACCGTGACCACTGCTACCACTGTCACTGTTATTGGTACCACTTAATCTATCTTCAGTAATAAGTATGATATTATATTAATGTCCTTTCACTGTTACTGTTTATGTCTTTTCAGTTACTAACATCACTATCATTATTATTACCATGGTCTACAGCTGCTGCCGCTACAACTACTACTACTACTACTACTATTACTACTACTAAAAGTCAAAGAAGACCACCATTATTAGTATTATCACTCATCAACGGCACCACCACTACTACTGCTACTATCAGTAATAACACAACTACAACTAACACCACATCACCACCAGCATCACCACTCCTACTAATACCACCACCACCGCCACCACCATCACCACCATCACCATGAACACATTTACTACCAAAACATATACAGTAACTAAATAATTCTACGTTTTTCTACCTCTCATTAACTTTCTAAGGTACAAATTTTATGACCTAGTCGATAAAAATAATAACAATCACGAAGCGACGATTTCCATTAAAAAACACACAAGTTTAACGTCAAGAACACGATGAGCATAAATTTAATTAATGTTTTTGATAATCTCATTGGTTTCCCCGCAAATAGATAAATAAATAAAGTAAATAAGTAAAATATGATAGATAAATAAGGTGAAAAATATGCACTTGTTTTGTTCCTTGTGTGTATGTGTGTGTGTGTATGTGTGTGTGTCTGGTGCTCGTCTGCAGGTGGCGTGTCCCTCGGGGGTTTGCTGAGGGAGAGTTAGGAGAGGCTGTCCCTGCATGAAACAATGGCATGCAAAGTCGATATGCAAAACCGAGTGGTGTGTGTGTGTGTGTGTGTGTGTGTGTGTGTGTGTGTGTGTGTGTGTGTGTGTGTGTGTGTGTGTGTGTGTGTGTGTGTGTGTGTGCATGAAACCTAACCCTTCTGTATTCATGGCTGCAGAATACACACACAGACACACACACACACACACACACACATCCAGTAATATGGCCTCTTTACACAGCCTCCTACTTAAGCAGTGCTACGGTAGCGGTGGTGGTGGTGGTGGTGATGGTGATCGTGGTGGTGGTGGTGGTTTTACCTCAGGACACGCGGGAGCAGTACTTGGCTGACTCCTTGCAGCAGAATCCGGCGTTAGTTAAGCAGTTCCTCGTGAGTTCCGACAGACAGACAGACAGACAGCCTCGAGATGCCGGAAACAGGATTCACCATTAAGCACACACTAAAGTCTCGGTTACATACTCGTATCTCAGGATTACTAATAAATCACTTGCCATTAATCTCTTAGTTTAAAGTGGAAAAGATCTCATTATCTTTATTTCTGTGTTGACGCTCTGAGAATTCCCTTCATGTCAAGAGATCCATCTCTGTGCAAGGCGCATGCCAGAGGTCATTGTCTCTGGCACAGTGGCATTCATTCAGCATACTTTCTCTGGGTTTAAAGCGCGTAAATCTTGATTCAACTCAGCTTAGTCTTGTGATGTCCAGGATAAGAAAGGCGACACACAGATAGCATTTTAACCTTCCATCTTCTGAAACTCACGCACGTTAAATTTGTGGCAGAAGTCCTGCTAAATCTGTTCTCCAGCTCTTCAGAAACACTTTCATCCAAGAGAAATGTTAAGATCAAGCCAGTTCATCTTCCATTGACGTCTTGTTTGGAATTAGCCAACATTCAACATCCCCATCCTAATCCTTCAAACTACCGACCAATAAATTTGATATCTTGTTGTTTTAAAGCTTCAAAGTTTATCCTCAACAAGAAGATTCTGAAGCGCCTACCTGCTTCCACCTTTTCTTCCCTGATCGTCAGCATGGATTCCCTGAAGGGCAATCCACTGGCGATCTCATAGCTTTCCTTGTTGAATCTTGGTCATCCTCTCCTAAGAATTTCTGTGAAAGTTTTGTAATCGTCTTAGAAATGTGAAAAGATCTTGACAGTCTGGCATAACTTCAATTTCTAAGCTTTTCTCACACGATTTCTCTTCATCTCTGCCTTTCTTTTTGTTTCCTTTCCGGCCATTCTTTTACTACAGTTGTGGACAGCCATTGTTCTTCTCTTAACCTATTAACAGTAGTGTTCCCCAGGGATATGTTCTATCATCCACACTATTCCTATTATTCATAAATTAGTCACATCCACTCTTATGCTAATGACTCATTTGTCAGAATTATTTCCCAGGAGACGTACTCACAAAAGATTACTGGAAATATGCTTAGAGTTCTGCTTAAAATTGTGCTCATCTTAAAACTGTTCATAAGTCTCGGCTAAACAGAAAACTTAAGCACAAACCAGCAGGACCGATAGCGAGACTCTTTCCTCGCCCACTCATTATATGATGAAAGGCTTCACGAGCTCAGCGGCACAAAAAAGCTGCGTGGGGCTCTTTTACCAAGAAGGTCAATGAGACGCACGGCAACAACAGGGCACAACACGGGTCAAGGTCATCACTGCTTCAGAACTGCAGTGAAGCCTGTAAATCACGCAACCCTTTTGGATGCAACAATAATGAGGTGAGAAAAGCTAACAGTGCTCTCTCTCTCTCTCTCTCTCTCTCTCTCTCTCTCTCTCTCTCTCTCTCTCTCTCTCTCTCTCTCTCTCTCTCTCTTTCATTTGCACCCTATTGTCTCCTTTTCGCACTATTGACTCACTCTATACACCTTCCTTTCCTCCCATTCCAGACTCATCTCCATACTCATTCTCTCTCTTTGTATCTGTTTGCTTGTATATTCGTCTCTCTCTCTCTCTCTCTCTCTCTCTCTCTCTCTCTCTCTCTCTCTCTCTCTCTCTCTCTCTCTCGTCGCAGTTGTATCGTTGTGGTAAGGTTGTACTTTTTTTCAGTAACTGTTATTGTTGCTTCTACCGAGTTGAGAGAAATATTCGTACTAAAAAAATGGATGAGAGCGAGTGTGCGTATGAAAAAGAGAAGGAAAAATAAATAAAGGAAAGATCTCTGTCCCCTTCCCCCCCAACCTCTCACTGCGCTGGAAGAGATGCTGTATATTTATTTCGCATCAAAAGAAACGGTGAAAATAACTCAGGATTAATACTTCCCGTAGATAAATGAACTGGTGGGCGAGGCAATGAGGGGAAGAGGATGGGAGGGCGAAATAACAGAAAGAGGTTTTGTGTAAGGAATGTGTTGAGGAGGAGAGGGTGATGAAGTGATGTGAGGACAATGATGGAGGACAGCGAGAGAGGCGATGATAATGGTAGTGAGACAAACGATCTGTGGTGCAAAGAAGAAAAAATAAGTAAATAAAATAAAATAATGGCCGTACTGGGGAAAAAGGAAATAAATCAAACGTAATGAAAACAGTGAAAAGGCAAATAATAATGACGACCGAGAGACAAATGACATGCAGAACTAAAAAGTAAGAATGATGCAGAGAAACAAAAGAGAAACAATAAACACGAGAAACGAAGAAGGAAGAGGGGAAAAACAGACAATGATGTTGATATTAAGACGAACGACCCACAATGCTCGAAAACAGAATAAGAATGATGAGGAGAAACGCAAACACGAAGCAAAAAAAACAAACTTCAAAGAGAGAGAGAGAGAGAGAGAGAGAGAGAGAGACAGAGAGACAGAGAGACAGAGAGACAAGACAAAAAATAAAGAAAAATAAAGGCGTCACACATACAAATGGAACTAGAGAGAGAAGCAAACAAATGAGGACAAGCAAGCAAGCGAGCAAGTGAAGAAAAAAAAACGGGAAGAGGAAAGCACGAGGCGACGTAACAAAGCAGACATACACTCCGTCACACGGCTGAGGGGGACCCGGCCAGTCTCTATCAATCACCCCGCAGCAACAACAGGATTTGAACCCCCTGATGGAGACGTCTGGAGGCAAACACAGCGGCGGGGAAAGCAGGAATGCAACTGAACGCAACGGAGAGGAGAGACTGGGTGGAAAAAAAAAAAGGACGAAAAATAAGAGAAAAGGTCGTTTAGCTTACAGGAGGGCTCTTGTTTATTGCCAGAGGGTGACCTGAGCATGACAGTAGATAGCGAAGGACACGCCGGATGAAGGGGAGGTGAAGACTATAAAGGAGTGACAGGAAGGACGGAAGGAATGTAGGAAGGAGAAATATATATATGGCAAAGCTTGAAAAAAAAAAAAAAAGTAGGTGCAAATGGGATTAGTAGAAGATGGATGGCGAGACAAAAGGAAAGCAGATAGAGGAAGGGAAGGAGGGAATATAGGGAAGAGAAAGATGTACATGGAGAGTGCTAAAAAAAGAAAAGGTAGGTGTAGGTGGAATAAATAGAAGATGGAAGGCGAGGCGAAGGAAGGGTTCATGGAAGGGAAGGAAGAGGAGATACAAATACGTAACAGAAAGGTGTGTGTGTGTGTGTGTGTGTGTGTGTGTGTGTGTGTGTGTGTGTGTGTGTGTGTGTGTGTGTGTGTGTGTGTGTGTGTGTGTGTGTGAGGATTGGAAAGATTTGTAGGAGGAACAGACAAGGAAACACGTAGGAGATGAAATTGAATCAAAGGCAAAGTGGACTGGAGGGAAGAAGGACGGGTGGAGGATTGTGAAGTAGAGGTACAGTGATGGAATGGACACGGGATTGATCATAGAAAACGAGATAGATTTTGAAGGAATAAGTAGATGATGAAAGATGGTAGAAAAGAAGAAATAGACTGAAAATTGTAGCGAGGAGGAAATAGAAGTAACAGATTGAAGGTGGAATATTGTAGGCGACAGAAACAGTAGTGGTAGATTGATACAGGATAGAAGTGAGGTGGAAAAGTGAAGGCGAACATAGAAATACAAACGAAAAGAAAAAAAAAAAAGTGTGGTAACAGAAAAATCCGTTCAGTACATATATATATAAAAAAAAATACAGTAAGCGCAGCTGCACAAAACTTTTACTGAAAATAATACAGAATATTGAATACGAAAATCAAAGAAAATATAGAAAGGGTTGCAACGAAATAAAAAAAATAAAAAAAATGGTAAAACAAAAAAAATCGAACACATTCCTCAACAGAGTAAAACATTCACTCACACCCTCCCCACCCCCCCCATCCCTACCCCCCTCCCTTCCTCCCCATTAACCTCTCTCTCTCTCTCTCTCTCTCTCTCTCTCTCTCTCTCTCTCTCTCTCTCTCTCTCTCTCTCTCTCTCTCTCTCTCTCTCTGTACCAACCTTCTCCTTCTATCTCCCTTCCTTCCCTCCCCCTTCACCCTCCCTATCTTTCCCATACTTCCCCTTCGCCTCCTTCCATTCCTACCTTCCAGATTCACATGTCACTGTTCTCTCTCCCTCTCCCTTCCACCCTTACAATTTTCTCCCTCCCTCTTTCCTTCTCTTCATCTCTCACAGTTTAAAATGTCTCTTTCTATTTTCACACCTCCCGTTCTCTCTATACCTCCTTTACTTCTCTATCTTCATCTCTCATATTCCTTCATTTCCTTCTGTCTTTTAAGCCTTCTCCATATTTTCTTCCCTGCTTTCACCTTCACCTCAACCTTCCTACTTCTCACATCTCCCTTCCTTACTTGTCTTTCCCGCACGTTTTTCTCCTCTATCTTATTTCATTCCCTTGACGGTAAACACCTTCCTTTTCTCTCCTTCCCGACTCATAAACATACCCATTTTTTTTTTTTTTTTTATCTCTGCTCGTATGTCTTTTTTTTTTTTTTTTCTCGCAGCCTTCTTCGCATCATCCCCTCCTTCTCTTCATCCATCCTACCTTCCTCGTACCTCTCCTTCTGTCAAAACTATCCTTCCAGACTCTATACTTCATCTTCTTTCCCATCACGCCTACAGTTCACCCACCCCTCCCATCTCATCCTTCCAGCTTCCCTCCCATCTCCCCTTCTCTTACTTCCCTATAAGTATTACACTGTTTTCTATATCAGAGACAAAATCCACCTTTGGCTACGACTTACAATAATTTTCGGCCTCGATGGACCTAACTTTATTTACAAGTGTATTTATGTATATATATATTTTTTCATGTACAAACTGTTATGGCCATGTGAATAAATTGTATGAAATGTATATCGCATTACCGAGAGAGAGAGAGAGAGAGAGAGAGAGAGAGAGAGAGAGAGAGAGAGAGAGAGAGAGAGAGAGAGAGAGAGAGAGAGAGAGAGAGAGAGAGAGAGAGAGAGAGAGAGAGAGAGAGAGAGAGAGAGAGAGAGAGAGAGAGAGAGAGAGAGAGAGAGAGAGAGAGAGAGAGAGAGAGAGAGAGTATACCTTACCCTTCTGAACAATTAATGCAGAACAGATTCAAACACTGATATTACAGCGAACCGATTATGTGGTGCAGTGAAGGCAACACTGACACAACACAAGCACGCCGCCTGCAACACTCACTTCCTACTACCATCACCTTTCCCCCGTCACCAGGTGCTGGATGCCTGAGTACTAACACCCTGTCTCTCTCTCTCTCTCTCTCTTTCCCTCCCTAAGGACATCAGGCACAAAGGTGACGTGAAGTGAAGGGTTAAGGGCGTTTCTCCCTGCACTGCTAACTCGCTTCCTCCCTCTGTACCTTTGCTGGTCTGTCTTCTTCCTCCTCTGCAATACTGTCCTGTGTTTCCTGCTACAGTGTTCTGTCTCTCCACTTTGTAGCTCGTTAGTAGTTGCCAAACAGCCTTGTAAGGGTCTAAGTGTCTGTTGCTGTTTGGCTTTCCTTTGTATTTCTTTGTATTCCTCCTCCACCTCCTTGTCTTCCTCCTCCTCCATCTGCTTCCTATATTTTTCATTTCCTCCCATTCACGTGGAGGGAGCCGCACTGAAGACAGGCAAATAAAGGATGAAATAAATGCCCACAGGTGCCGCAGCCGCCAAAGGAAAATGCAAAAGAACAAGACAAAATCAATACCGCTCCCAAAAATATGTAAGCTTTCCGATACACTGCTGGAAAAAAAGGTGGGGGAAAAAAAAACAAGGAATGAAATAGAAAAGACATATTTTGTTGTCTTTTTCCTTCCCGTAGTTTTTCTTCTTATTTTTCTCGTCTCCACTTCCAATCCTCTTGTATTATTTATTTATTTATTTTTTTTTCTCCTGTCTGGTGTGTCTTTGTCTCTGTTTGTATGTCTGTTTATCTCTCATTAACATTTCTTTTCATATCTCTTTCTTCTTCTTCTCTTTCTCTTCCTCCTCCTCCTGATTATCATCCTTCTTCTCCTTTTCCTCCTGTTCTTTTTCTTCTTCGTCATCGTCCGCCTCCTCCTCCTCCTCCTTCACCTCCTTATCCTACTCTTCCACTTCTCCCTCTCCTCCTCCTGTGTCACCTTTTCTCCCTCCTCTTCTTTCCTTTCCTCCATTTCTTACTTTCTCTTCCTCCTCCTTCTATTCACTGCATTCTCTCCTTCCTGCCCAGTGTTTACCTCTCTCATTGTCCCTCCACTGTGCTCCCGTCCTCCGCCCAATGTTCTCTGTGTAGTTTTTCCCTGTGCTTTCCTGGCCATTGTCTCAATCCACCTGCCAGTGTCTTGGTAATCATTGTCTTACCAGTATTCCGGCTGCAGTTCTTTTTATTCTTCCAATCTCTCCTTGTGTTTCCAGTGTTTTTTTTTTTTTTTTAGTTTTTTTCTTCTTTTCATTTGGGTTCATTATGATTTCCAGTTTCCTTTCATGCTTTAATTATCGATTTTTTTTTTTTGCAATATTTCTGTGTTCTTGCTTTTTTTTTTTCTTTTTTGCAAGTGTAGCTTTATAATTCGCTCTCTGGCTCTCATTTATTGTGGTCTGCTTTCTCTCTCTCTCTCTCTTTTGTTTTGTTTTGTTTTTCTCAAGGGAAATGATGGTAAGGATGATAGTAATTAATAATGATAATGAAAATGATGATAATAATAATAATAATAAAATAGTAACAATAATAATAATAATAATAATAATAATAATAATAATAATAATAATAATAATAATAATAATAATAATGAAAACTGTGTGTGTGAGTGTGTGTGTGTGTATGTGTGATAGGCCGCAATAAAGATAATGACAACACACACACACACACACACACACACACACACACACACACACACACACACACACACACACACACAATATAAAGAGCACATAACGTATAAACACAATAATAAAACCCCAAAAAGTGTTACATATTAAAGAAAAAAAAAGACATTACAAATTAAACACAAAACTAACAGAAATAACGAGAGAGAGAGAGAGAGAGAGAGAGAGAGAGAGAGAGAGAGAGAGAGAGAGAGAGAGAGAGAGAGAGAGAGAGAGAGAGAGAGAGAGAGAGAGAGAGAGAGAGAGAGAGAGAGAGTACCAGATGATTGCTAGATATTTGGCAAATATTAATGGTCATTGCACGTCGCTGGCGTCATGCAGGTAATAAGCATTAACCAAACGAGACCATTAATTCCACCAGCCTGTGATAAGTGGCTACCCCCCACCGGAGCCACAGGGAGGGGGCGCTACTCCCGACTCACGTGGGTAGCAGAGGGAGGGGTTGCTGGGGGTGTTATAATGGGGGTGTTGATGATGTGCCATGCTAGGTATTGGGTGAGGAGGAATGTGTTGTGTGTGTGTGTGTGTGTGTGTTCAGTGTGAGTTATTTATTTATCTACTTTTTTTTTTTCAATTGTTTCGTTATGGTTTTGTTTACTTATTCCCTGCTCGTGTTGATTGTCCTGTGCTGTGCTGTGCTGTGCTGTGTAGTGTGCGGTGGTGTGGTCTGGTGTTGTTGCTGGTGGTAGTGTTGCCTCTCGTGCTGCGTGACTGGGGATATTGGTGATTGTGGCTTGCTGTGAAGTGCCTGGTTTGGGAGGCACTGGTAATGATTTGGTGGCTTCAGTACAGATATGTGTATTTCTTCTGCTGTTACTACGACCAATGCAGCTTCTCCTCCTAAAACTACTACTATTATTACTACCATTGCTACTGCTAGTGTACCTGCTGTTGTTAATGTTGTCGCTGCTACTATAACTACTACATACTACCCAACTACATCCCATCAGTCATAAAATACCATCTACACCATTACCACTACTAGAACTATTACTATTCCTACCATCACCGCCATCAACACCACCACAACTATGCCCATTAATATTTTACCCCCTAACTTTATCAATCCTTCATGCCAACACCACCGCCACCACCGCCGCTGGACCACCAAACCCA
>NC_087166.1:950000-965000 GCF_035594125.1 Scylla paramamosain
CGACAGAAGGAAAACGTGTGCCGAGGAGTATCCTGGGCAGACTCTCACATTACGAGAAGATACATTGAAACATTAAACTGTCGCTACACGCTGTTAAGACTGATATACAGTTTATTGTACCATAAAATAAGAGTGACTTAATGCGTGCGGACAGAGAGGTGGAGAGATAGAGAGAAGGAGAGGGAAGGGAGGCTGGGAAGAAGGGACTGAAGGAGGGATGAAAGAGAGGGAAGGAGGGAAAAAAAACATGGTAGGCATTTGCAGAGATGATGCCTTTTTAACATAGATTTGATAGGTGTGTTATCATCATCATCATCATCAGGTGTTAGTTATCATCATCATCATCATCATCATCATCATCATCATCATCATTACCATTATCAAAGATTCTGCGGGGTCTCGCCATCTGCTGTTCACTTGTCATATAATTCGTGATGGCTGTAGAGGAAGTCCGTAAGTTATAGAAGGTGAATCATTAAAAGCTACAAACCACCAAATAATTCTGCTATAAGACAAAAACTTATCTAAAACTTCCCCACTCATCTGTTGCCTGCCCTTCTATTCCAGGCCGCCGTGCTACACTGGATACTGAATCCTAACGTCATTTTTTCACCCACGAGTGACAAATGACCAACCAAAACACTTAACGGAACACACAGATATATTTCCACATCGACAGAAAGGGAGGAATAAACATCAAGTACAGTCTACGGGTATTCCAAGCTTGTGTCTTAAACCGAACATCAAAGTAAATCTTAACACAAATTTAATTCTTATACCTCAAAGAAGCAGCAATAAAACAAAGCACAAGACGATGAAACGTTGACATACGACGACCTTTAAGACGAAAGGGAAGAGAGGAATAGACGAGGAGTAAGGAAAAAAAGGGGAAAAAAAGAGTTACCCCATCGTTCTCAGTAAGGCCCTGAAAATAAGGTGCCCCTCCTCAGGTCCCTTCTAAGATCACCCCCACTTGTCCCTTGCCAGACCCACCGCGGGAACCCGACCCGGCGCCTCACAAACCCGAAAGGATGTCGAAGAATTTTCCGGCACAGGGGGAAGACACTCGGATGGGAGGCAAGCGGCAGGGATAAAATTGGTTCCCGACAGACGGAGACTTGATGGTAAACTTCGTGGTGGTGTAAACTGCGCGGATGTGTGGTAATTGTGGAAGTTAGTGAGGCGACCAGAATGAGGCTCCTCCCGTGAATAGGGGTTATACATCTCTCCACTTTCTTTAATTCTCTCTCTCTCTCTCTCTCTCTCTCTCTCTCTCTCTCTCTCTCTCTCTCTCTCTCTCTCTCTCTCTCTCTTTCGACTCGTGTACATATCCGTTTTTTCAACACGTAAATTGACAGAGAGAGAGAGAGAGAGAGAGAGAGAGAGAGAGAGAGAGAGAGAGAGAGAGAGAGAGAGAGAGAGAGAGAGAGAGAGAGAGAGAGAGAGAGAGAGAGAGAGAGAGAGAGAGAGCAGGTGAGTGGGAAGTGAGTTTTTACGAGAGCCTTCCGGGAGAGTGAGTGTGAAGTTGAGGAGGATGTGAGGCAAAACAAAGAGCGGGTCGGGGAGGCTGAGGCAGGGAGGCGCACCCGACCCAGGAAGAGAGAAGGAAAATTGAAAAGAAAAAAGGAAAAAAAGAAGGGGGGGAAACTTGAGGAAACCTGCGTCAACCTTGAGATCTTCCCAGGTAAATTTTCCCTCACGTGCATGATTTCCCTTAAGATAATTTCCCCGTGATAAGTTATATTAGCTTAGGTAAGGCTAGGCTGGGTTGGGTTAGGTTAGGTTAGGTTAGGTTAGGTAAGGCTAGGCTGGGCTGGGTTAGGTTAGGTTAGGTTAGGTTAGGTTAGGTTAGGTAAGGCTAGGCTGGGTTTGGTTAGGTTAGGTTAGGTAAGGCTAGGCTGGGTTAGGTTAGGTTAGGTTAGGTTAGGTAAGGCTAGGCTGGGTTAGGTTAGGTTAGGTTAGGTAAGGCTAGGCTGGGTTGGGTTAGGTTAGGTTAGGTTAGGTTAGGTTAGGTTAGGTAAGGCTAGGCTGGGTTAGGTTAGGTTCGGTTAGGTAGGCCAGGTTAGGTTAGGTAAGGCTAGGCTGGGTTAGGTTACGTTAGGTAGGTTACGTTAGGTAAGGCTGGGTTAGGTTAGGTTAGGGAAGGCTCGGTAAGATTACATTAGATTAGGGTAAGTAAGGCTGGGCTGGGTTAGGTTAGGTTAGGTTAGGATAAGTAAGACTAGGTTTGCTTTGTTCATGTTAGATTAAGATAGGATAAGTAAAGCTAAGGTTTGGTTAATTCAGATTAGGTTAGTTTAGGGCAGGTTAAGTTAGGTTAGGTTAGGGTGAGTAAGGCTCGGTAAGGTTTGGTTAGGTTAGGTTTTGTTATATTATGCTAGGACAGATAAAGACAGGTAAAATCAGATTAGGTTAGATTAGATTAGGTGAGGCTAAATTAGGTTACGATCGGTAAGGTCCGTTAAAGTTATGTTAGGTTACGTTAGGATCGCTAAGGTCGAATGAAGTATATTTGACGTTAGGTTTGGTAAGAATAGGTAAGTCCGGGTGAGGTTAGGATAGATAAGACTGGATAATATTTGCCTGTCTTAGGTTATGTAAGGATTGCTAAGTAGGGTTGGTCACTTTAGGTTAGGTTACGTTAGGATAGGTAATGCTGGGTTGGGTTAGGTTAGGTTAGGTTAGGATAGGTAATGCTGGGTTAGGTTAGGTTAGGTTAGGTTAGGATAGGTAATGCTGGGAAAGGTTAGGTTAGGTTACGTTCATTTTCGTTAGAACAAACAATTTGGAATAATATTTTCAATGATCAGTGTTTGATAGAATCTGTCAAGGTGAGGTATTTTAAATTTTCCAGTAAGAACCTTGGTAGATGAGATTAATTTTGGATGGAATTTACACAGAGGGGGCGTGAGGAACGTGTGGTGTGGCCTGGATGGTTCAGACATGAGTACAAAGATTAAGGGGGCTGCTGCGTGAGGGGAAGGAAAGTCAGGTGTAGGTGGTGGAGGGGATGAGGTATTGTTGCGAGATGGTACAGGAAAATATAGCGTGTGTGAGTGCGAGGAGAGATTTTTTACGATTCTAGGGTGAAAGAAAGAAGGTGAGGGGCACGAGCAGCAGCAGCAGAGGTAGTAGTAGTAGTGGTAGTGGCAGTGGTGGTGGTGGTGGTGGTGGGAGGGAGGGAGGGAGGAAGGGAGAGAGAGAGAGAGAGAGAGAGAGTAAAACCGAACAAAGGGATCCAATTTAATGGAAAGACGATGGACTGTAATGTAAAATAGCCAAATGGAGCAAAAATCCTTGCACACACGCACTCCCCTTCGCTTACATCATATTACATTACTTTTTATTATCATTATTATCATTATTATTATTATTATTATTATTATCATTACTGTAGCATCAGCAGCAGTAGTATTCATAACAGTAGTAGTAGTAGTAGTAGTAGTAGTTGTTGTTGTTGTTGTTGAATGATCATCGTTATCAAATACTACTATAATCTTTTCATGACTAAAACTCTCCATAAATCAAACCAGTAAATTAAAAAACCGACGAAAATATTTGGAATTCGGAGCGAGAAAAATACTAAATAAGAAGCAGCGAAACTTAACCTTGTGATGTTGGTGCAATCTTGTGAGTTTAGATGAAAATAAATTGCAACTCTTCCCTACTTCCGCGCCAGGGAGGAGGGAGCGAGGAGGGAGGAATGGAGGAAGAAGTGAAGGAGGGAAGGAAGGAGGAGGGAGGCAGTGAGTGCTTCCTCCGTGCCTCATCCTTCGTGGATAAAGGTGTTCCCGTCTCTTCATTTATCTTAGCTGCCTCATCGTTTTCTCTCCCCCTCCTCGGCCTCTTAATCTTCCTCCTGGACCATTGCCTCTCGATTACTCCATCACGTGACGAAAACATCCATCCAACATTCAACACATCCCGTGAAGCTACAAACATTTCAGCCTTCAGCTCAGAAAACCCGCATTCCCCCTCACAGTAACCATTAACTTTAGTGTCTGGCCTATTTCCTCTTACTTGTAGTGTCAGCTTTTGTCGACATTCTGAGCAATGGGGAAGAAATAAAAAAGTTTGCATAGACACGCTGAAAAAAGGAGAACATATCTTGTCTAGGTTACAGAATTACTCAAGAGACTAAAATATCAATTGTGCAATGAAAGGGTTAAGTAACAACTGCCACTCAGATACACGGCACAACCAATGAACGGCCCACGAAGGAACGATCACTGTTGTCTGTGCTGTAAACCTCCAGCATTTCCAGTCCACAGAAACACGTAGTGACCATTTGCCCTGTCACTCGATCATGAAATCAATTTTAACTAACATCCATAACAAAACTGGCAAATATCCCGTGACGCAACTAACATCCAACCTGCTCATGTGACAAATATTCAAATTCCCTAAACAATTATCGAGCTATCCAAACTATGATACTAATAACCACTAACCTAACCCGACGTAACCAACAAACAATCCTAAGACAACAAATATATTACTTTTAATCCAGACAATTAACAATGTAACTTATAGTAGCCAATATTTTAGTCCCTGAGACGCATAATCAGTGATTTAGACAGACAGAGGGACAGCAGCAGCAGCAGAAGCAGCAGCAGCAGCAGACGGTCCCTGGGCATCACCGAGCCACGCATCATGCAGGGAGACGGCGCGGCTTAAATGGAGGTAAATCAGGTATCTACGCAGATAAAAAAGCGCAAGCATAAAGCCATAAAGAACAAGTTTAAATCGCGTGAATTAAGAGCGCCACATTATGAGGCACGGAAGCGAAATTTACTGCCGATGTTTCACTTCCAAAAAATGCCAACATTCTCCCAAAATAATTCCACGTAATACCCCATAATAATTGACCATGAATAATATATTGCCGGGATTGAAAAAAATGATAGTGGTGGTAGTAGTTTTGTATGAGGGAATAATTGGGGCAGTTACCCGTGAAGGTCCTAATGCTGTTGTGACGCGGTGAGGGCAGTCTCGTGGCGCTGTTATTGTGACGCTGTGATGTTACTGTGACGCGCTGAAAGCAGTTGTGATGATGTGATGCGGTGAGGACAGAATGGTGACGCTGTGATGGTGTGACGCGGTGAGTATGGTGACGATCTGACACACACACACACACACACACACACACACACACACACACACACACCAAGCTATTGTGGCGCTATGGTAACAGTTTGGTGACGCCGTGAGGGACTGACAACACACACAGAAACACGGCAACAGCTCAATGATCTGAGCCCACAACGCCACCACGATGACGCAACACTCAGAATGAAGAGATCCCACCATCGTCAATAAGGAAATAGAATAAAAACTGGATCCCCACGCACATCCGGATTGGGTCCAAGATCCAGCCACTTCTTGACCCAAACTTATCTTCCAGAATATCACTGAGAACATTTATATTTTTTTTTCTTAAATATCTTACTGACAAACAAACAGACAGACGGAGAGACTGACATAATAAAAGAAACAGACAGGAAGAGAGAACAGATAAACAGATAACAGAGGCAGACGGACACAGATTGAATGATTGAAATAGAAACAGGTAGACACAAAGAGAGAGAGAGACAGAGACAGAGACAGAGAGAGAGAGAGAGAGAGAGAGAGAGAGAGAGAGAGAGAGAGAGAGAGAGAGAGAGAGAGAGAGAGAGAGAGAGAGAGAGAGAGAGAGAGAGAGAGAGAGAGAGAGAGAATAATACCTATGTACCTATTTCATCATCATCATCATAAGTGCGTGACGCCAGCGACCCGTGGTGACGCAGGAACAGGGCGGTGACGTAACAAGCGAGGCACAGTGACGCACATCCACAACGTTACGCTATCATATTCCTGCAGCTCCCATATTTTATCACTGTCCCATTAAACCCATCAGTCATTCCCATTACTGTGATTTTGCCTCTTCCTCCTCCTCCATGAATTTCCCTTTCTTCTTTCTCTTTCTCTCCTTTATGCATTTCCTCCTCCCTTTTCCCTCCTCATCTCCCTTTACTCTTATTTTTTTTCCTTCTCCTACATCTACTTCTCTTCTTGTTCCTTTTTTTTTTCTTTTCCTCCTTAAATTTGTTGTTATTCCCATTATCTTTCAATATTTCCTGCTCCATTTCTTCCTCCATTTCTTAGCCCTTTTTTTCCATTCCTCTTCTCCGTCGTTCTCCATTTTCTGCGTTTCCTCTATTTCCTCCTGCATCTCTTCTTCTTTCCTTCATCCATTTTTCTTTAATTTATCTCATCTTTCTTCGATTTCTCCTCCTTTCCTCATTTCCTCTCTCTATTATCCTTCCCATCTTTCTTTCTAGTCTCCTTCCCACATTTCTTTCTTTATTTCCTCTTAGTCCTCATCTTTTACCCATTAATTCCTTCTCTTCCTTTTATATTCCCTCCTACTGCCTCTACTGTTTTCCTTCTGTTGTTTCCCCATCTCCTGTTTCTCTGTTTCGTCCTTTTTTCTGCTTTCTCTTTCTACTTTTTCTTCTTCTTCGTTCTCCTTTTCCTTCCTTCTGCGTCTTTTCATTCATTTTCCCGTCCATTCCTTATTTATTCCAGTCTTCTCCTCTTTCTGCGTTTCTTCTTCCCCTTCCCCTTCCCCTTCCTCCTCCTCCTCCTCCTCCATCAATCATCCTTCCCTCTATGCGCTTTCACTTCCTCTTTGGATGTGAGCTAAAATAAAAGTGTGTTCCTTGACGCCGCTCACAAAGAAGGTAGAGAGAAGGTGCGGATCAGTGTGAAATCTATGCAACAGTCCCACTTATTTACGTTTCCCTGACTCTAGTGGATCAACAGCTTATGAAAACATGCTGACGGGGATGGGAAATATACACTAATTACTACTACTACTACTACTACTACTACTACTACTACTCTTCCTCCTCCTCTACTATTACTAGAACTATTACTGCTGCCACTACTACTACTACTACTACTGTTACTAAATACTCATCTACCTTCTCCTCCTCCTCCTCTTCCTACTACTACTACTACTACAATACCAACAACTACTACTTCTACTGCTACTACAACTACTATCACGACCATTACCATTACCACATGAGATGCTGTGTGTGTGTGTGTGTGTGTGTGTGTCAGGGCGGGAGGTAATTAGAGACAGGTGATGGAGGCAAGGCAGCGGGCCAAGGGCGTGGAGAGGCTGTGTGTTCGGACGCAGGCGTGAATGTCATAAATTTCGCTTCAATTTGAGTTAATATTGACGCGGCGGGAGGAGAGGAAAGCAGAAGGAGAAGTGATGTGAAGGAAGGAGAGCAGGAGCAGGAGGAAGGAGGGAAGGGAAGAAAGTGAAGTAAGAAGGGAGTGTGGATAAGTGAAGGAGAAGGATAGGAAGAAAAGAAGAGAAGTAGAAGAAGGATAGAAAATGATAAACAGAGGAGGAAGGATAGGGAAGAAAGTGAAGTGGGTAGGGAGTGTGTATAAGTGAAGAAGGAGAGGGATAGAAAGAGGAGAAAACGAGACGATAAATAAAAAGGAGTAGAAGAGGGACAGAAAGCAATAAACAAAGAGAAAGAGGATGAAAGAAGAACGAATGAAAAAAAAAACAATCTAAACGAACACGACAAGAATCATTACAATCACAAGGAAAGGTGAACGAAAATTAAAACATAAGGGAGAGAGACGAAGATAAAAAAAAAAAAAAATACCAGCAGCATAAGAGTGCAATGAAAACGAAAAAGACACAGCAAACAGATGATAAACAAGAGGAAGAAAAAGACTCTAAGCCAAGCAAAGGGTAAGGAGACAAGAAGAGTAGGATGTTTACAATACTTCACCTCAACTCGCAGTAGGAATGATGGAGGGAATGCTGGGTAGGTGAGGAGATCTACTTACCAGGGCGAGGCGGAATGAGGTACAGAGATGCTCCCAAGCTGTGAGGGAAAGAGGGAAAGTTTTGAGGTGATAAGAGGAGAAATGGTAGGGAGGGAGGGGGCAACAGAGGAGGAAGAGAAGGAACTAAGGAACACAAAGAAAGAACAAACATCCCTTAAAAGGTTAATAGTGGTAATTTCCTTATTTCATCTAAAAGAAAGAGACGTAAGAATGTGGAGGAGGAAGAGGAGGAGGAGGAGGAGAACAAGAACAAGAATAACAAGAACAAGAACAAAAACAAGAAAAGAAGAAGAGAAGAAGGAAGAGAAGGAATAACAGGGAAGTAGAGAGTAGGAAGAAAACACGTCGATTGAAGGGAAAGAATGAGAGGGAGGGAGAGACAGACTGGAGAAAGGACGAGGGTGAAGAGAGAGGGATGGCTCCTGGCGGGACGGGACGGGCGATAGGCAGGACTGAAGGGAGAGCAGAGAGATGGAGAAGGATGGACTCTTCGGGGTAATGGGAAGGCAAGACTTGTGGAGGGCGGGGAAAAAGTCAAGCTGGGTATTGGTGGTGGTGGTGGTGGTGGTGGGACCGACGTGGCAATATTGCGATAAGGGTACTGGAGGTATAGTAAATAAGTAGGTAAAAGAAAAAAAAAATAAATAAAATAAATAAAAATAAATAAATAAATGTATGAATGGATAAATAGATAAATGACAGAATAAGCTGATAAGTAAATGAATATATAAAAGTATAATTAAACTAGCCAGCTAACGAGCAACCTAAGTAAATAAGAAAGGTAAATGAAGAAAATGCAAAATTAAATAAAAGAAAAAAATATTAAAGTAAAGGTTTAAAATAAAAATAAACACAAAAGACATATATAGATAAATGAATTAATAAACAAAAAATACAAAAGAAATGATAATAATAAAATAAACAAATACGTAAGGGAAACGAATGAATGAGTAAACAAACAAACAAGCAAACAAACAAACAAACAAACAAACAAACAAACAAACAAATAAATGAACGAAATATAGCTCATTTTCAGCCGCTTACAGTATTCCAAGTCGTGACAGCGTCGGTGTGTGTTTCTGGCGGAAATTATTGAGCTTGATCCTATTTGAGCTCATGCGATGGTTCAAAGTCAGTCATATGATGTATAGGTAAGGCTGGCATCCCTCCCCCCCCCGTCAGCGTGACACGTGGCCTGCTGCCTCACCCTTTACTGAGGCGAGGAAGCAGAACCAGTGTGGAAGCGAGGCTAACACCCACAACGAGAGAGAGAGAGAGAGAGAGAGAGAGAGAGAGAGAGAGAGAGAGAGAGAGAGAGAGAGAGAGAGAGAGAGAGAGAGAGAGAGAGAGAGAGAGAGAGAGAGAGGTGAGTAAAGGCAGTATTTTTATTTTCGGTCGTGTTTTCTCTATTTTTTTTCCCGGCATGTTTTTTTTTTTTTGTAACGCGGTGTGCATTTCTCTCCTGCCTCGCTGAATGCCTTTTATTTTTTCGTGGCTAAATGTCAAGGAAAATACCCGCGTGCATGTCAGGCGTTTACTTCGAGTTTTGATATTTTACTTGGAAGCCTTATGCTGCTCATCTATTAACACCAACACCAGCAACACCACCAACACCAGAATCAAGAAAAGTTACTACTACTACTACTACTACTACTACTACTACTACTA
Organism: Scylla paramamosain; assembly: GCF_035594125.1. Lineage (NCBI taxonomy): Eukaryota > Metazoa > Arthropoda > Malacostraca > Decapoda > Portunidae > Scylla > Scylla paramamosain. The sequence continues at coordinate 959,529 of NC_087166.1, forward strand.
CAACTACTATTACTGCTACTGCTGCTACTGTTGTTGTTGCTGCTGCTGCTTCTGGCACAACAACAAGAACAACTAGAACAAGTGCAGTAGCAGCAGCAACAAGAACAACAATAACGTTAAACAAGAACAACACACAACAGCCACACCAACAATAACAATGCAGACAACTATGATAACACCAACAAATTGAATAATCGCCACCTATTAAACGCAACACTACAACACACCATAAAAATTAAGAAAAACTCAGTCCTCTTCACCTCGCCACAAGTGCTGAGTGAAACATTTGTCACATGAATCTGCATTACCCTTCTCCGGTGCCAATCTGTCGCCGCTGCATCACCGCCCTTCCTCTTCCTTCCCTCCCCCTTGCGGTCTTGGAAATCAATAAGTATACTTCTTATACTGCATCCCCTTCAACCCTCTCTCAACTTATTAATTCTTGTATGCATTTTATTCAGACTGTTTTGTTTGGTAGTGCAAGTTGACACGGCTGGCTTTTTTAAAGTATGTGCAAGGAGAGAGAGAGAGAGAGAGAGAGAGAGAGAGAGAGAGAGAGAGAGAGAGAGAGAGAGAGAGAGAGAGAGAGAGAGAGAGAGAGAGAGAGAGAGAGAGAGAGAGAGAGAGAGAGAGAGAGAGAGAGAGAGAGAGAGAGAGAGAGAGAGAGAGAGAGCAAAACACAACATAACGATATAGGGGTGCATGAAAGCAGGTAAACATACATACATACATACATACGTACATACATATAGAGATACATACACACATACGCACATACAAACATACATACTAGCAGCAGTAGTTTATTGACAAAATGTGTTTACAGAGAATGTCACAATTTTTTTTCTACAAACTAATAATATTTAACACAAATAAAAACTGAATCAGAACTAAAACATTTTGTCCAAATAAAACCATAAATGCTTAAAATTGATATCAAGAGGACTAACAACTCTCACATTAGTTTGAATGAAAATAAAAGAGACAGACAGACAGACAGACAGACAAGACAGACAGACAAAGACAGGCACAGGGACAGAAAAATAAGATAAAAAAAGACAGAAAGACAGAAACAGACAGACAGACAGACAGACAGACAGACAGACAGACAGACAGACAGACAGACAGACAAACAGACAGGCACAGGGACAGGAAAATAAGATAAAAAAAGACAGAAATACAGACAGACACAGACAAAGATAAAGACAGGCACAGGAACAAGAAAATAAGATAAAAAAGACAGACAGACAGACAGACAGACAGACAGACAGACACAGGGAAAAAGAAATAACACAAAAAAAGACAGACAGACAGACAGACAAACAGAAAAATAAACAGAAACAGAGAAATAATAAAAAAAAAAGATCATGACAATTACTTCTAAATGGAAACAAGAGCCTAAGCCTTAATGAGATACAACTCCAACATACATTTAAAAAAGTTCCCTTCTCGTGTGTCTGGTGAGGGGCGGCGCCATTACTCAGCCTCTGTAATATGCTAAATGTGAAGGAATTAATTACTTTATGGTAATTAAACGGTCTGGCGGAAGCAAGCGACGCGGAAATGAGAGTATCGCTGTTAATTACATACATTAAGGGTTTAATTTTCAAAACGTTCAGTCATGGAACAAAAAAATGTGTGTGTGTGTGTGTGTGTGTGTGTGTGTGTGTGTGTGTGTGTGTGTGTGTGTGTGTGTGTGTGTGTGTGTGTGTGTGTGTGTGTGTGTGTGTGTGTGTGTGTTAAGTACATGGAAATATTACCGATACTACTACAACAAGCCTGCTGTTACTATTATTGTCATTGTTATTATTATTATTATTATTATTATTATTATTATTATTATTATTATTTAGTAGCAGCAGTAGTAGTAGTAGTAGTAGTGTTATTCCTAGGGTTAGGCATTGAATATCAATAAAGGTAACAGTAATAATAATAATAATAATAATAATAATAATAATAATAATAATAATAACAACAACAACAACAACAACAACAACAACAACAAAAACAACAACAACAACAAAACATGGAAAGGAAACTTTTGTGATTCAACTTAACAAGAACAGCAACGGATGTCAACATTTTCATTTCACTTGTTCCCAACCCTTCTCTCTCTCTCTCTCTCTCTCTCTCTCTCTCTCTCTCTCTCTCTCTCTCTCTCTCTCTCTCTCTCTCTCTCTCTCTCTCTCTCTCTGTGTGTGTGTGTGTGTGTGTGTGTGTGTGTGTGTGTGTGTGTGTGTGTGTGTGTGTGTGTGTGTGTGTGTGTGTGTGTGTGTGTGTGTGTGTGTGTGTGTGTGTTTCTTTGCATGCATACCAACTGACTAGACTGGAAAATAAAGACTATGAAGTTGGGAAATATAGACAACAGTTATTCCTGCAATGTTTTTGTTGTGTTTATTCTGTGCAAGAGAGCTGACAGAATGTGTGTGTGTGTGTGTGTGTGTGTGTGTGTGTGTGTGTGTGTGTGTGTGTGTGTGTGTGTGTGTGTGTGTGTGTGTGTGTGTGTGTGTGTGTGTGTGTGTGTGTGTGTGTGTGTGTGTGTGTGTGTGTGTGTGTGTGTGTGTGTGTGTGTGATTGGTAAAGGTACTCGAGAATGGATACATATTTGTGGATGTCTGTGGATGTCACGTTAATTTTTCCACAAAGACAAGCCAAGGCCAACTGGATTTGTGGATGTGTGAAAATCGACAGATGGGAGAGTGATAAAGTGTGTGGATGGATATGTGGATAGATGGATGGATAGATGAAAATGTGTGTGTGGCTGAAGGTGGACACGATAATTTTCCACAAGAGCATACTAAGAGAGAGAAAGACTATGGATCTGTGGATGCGTGGATGAGTGGTAAATATACATGAAAGTGGGTGGATGAGTGTGGATGTGTGACTGAGATGGCCACGTTAGGACACACCAAGAGGAGACAAGACTGTGGATTTGTGGATGCATGGATGGGATAGTAAAGTCAGTGTCTGTACATGGATAGGTGGATGAGAACGTAGGTGATTGTGGACACGATAAAGGAAACCATGTCTGTGGATTTGTGGATGTTGGGATAGGCAAGGAAGGCGAAATGTAAGTATCTGTGGATGTGTGGATGGGTGAGTGCTGAGTGTGCGTGGAAATGGATGGGTGGGAAAGTGGGTGGAGAGGTGGAGGTGGGTGTGGTCCTCGCCAGACGCACTAAGAGAGACCAAACTTCAGACAATTGAATTTCGTCTCACACACGTTTGGGGGACGAACTTGTTCCTCTTGTCCCCACTCCCTCCTCGCCAAATAAATGCACGCCAGGCTCATTTAATTTGATCTCCCTTACACTGATTAAACACGACGATATTCACCGCTCGCTAATTCACGTGGGGGGTTTATGGCTGGGAAGATCTCGTGCGGAAGTAATTAAATGTATGAAAAAGAAGATTAAAAAAAAAAGTGAAGTGTGTAAGTGAAAAAAAAGTACTGTAGGGTTTACTATTGTGTGTGTGTGTGTGTGTGTGTGTGTGTGTGTGTGTGTGTGTGTGTGTGTGTGTGTGTGTGTGTGTGTGTGTGTGTGTGTGTGTGTGTGTGTGTGTGTGTGTGTGTGTGTGTGTGTGTGTGTGTGTGTGTGTGTTGGTGACTTAATACGCGCGGTAATTGGTCCAAATCAAACCAACAACTTAAAAATGTTACTGTTCCGCCACTCGTCCCACCTGGCAACGCTATTTATCACCCACACCCAATACCCTAATATATAAATAAATAAATAAATAAATAAATAAGTAGATAAACGAGTCACACTTCCTCTTCACGGTGATGTAGGTGCGCAATGTGAGCCACACTGCACGGCGGCTATCATGAAACACGAAACTATCACCTCACAGCCACGCTACTCTCGGTAATGGAGAGTGAGAACGAGACATGCAGGAGCGAGTGGAACGAGGGATGGAGGAGGGAATGGAAGGAAGAAAGGAAGAAAATGGAACAAAAATGGAGAGAGAGAGAGAGAGAGAGAGAGAGAGAGAGAGAGAGAGAGAGAGAGAGAGAGAGAGAGAGAGAGAGAGAGAGAGAGATAGAGAGAGAGTATAATTCTGTCGTAACTGGCTCCAGCAGCAACATTTACACCTGTCCCATCAATCCGCAGGTGATCGCAGGGAGGCAACGTTCAGTGCCAGCCTCATTACGTGCGCTAAAAGGGAATTTTTGATGACGCCTCGCACAAAAAAATGAACTGCAATACAAATTTGGTGCGTCAAACAACAAACAGGGAAAAGAAATGCGAGATATTATTAATTATTCTCTCTCTCTCTCTCTCTCTCTCTCTCTCTCTCTCTCTCTCTCTCTCTCTCTCTCTCTCTCTCTCTCTCTCTCTCTCTCTCTCTCTGTCAGAATGTAGGAGAAAAATCTCTTGTCTCCTTTACCTCGTTTGTGCTTTTCTTCCTCTTCCTATCTCTCACCTTAAGACATTATTTACTACTGTCTTCCCCTTTCAGAGTGAGAGAGAGAGAGAGAGAGAGAGAGAGAGAGAGAGAGAGAGAGAGAGAGAGAGAGAGAGAGAGAGAGAGAGAGAGAGAGAGAGAGAGAGAGAGAGAGAGAGAGAGAGAGAGAGAGAGAGAGAGAGAGAGTACAGTGAAGCATGTTGACAGAATGAAGGAAATGGAGGGAGGCTTCGAGAAATAAACAGAATTTGGTACACCGATGAAAAACACGAAGAATGGAGGAGGAGGAGGAGGAGGAGGAGGAGGAGGAGGAGGAGGAGGAGGAGGAGGAGGAAGAAGACGAGGAGGACGAGAAGAAGTGTCAGCAGGGCGGCATGTCAGCAACAATCAGGAGGCAAACTTTGTGAATCAGCCTCGCGGATCCAACTCGACGCGGGAATGGAAGGAGATCGCGGAGGTCGCGCCTAAAAATGGTCCTAACGAGATGCCGCAACTTGTGATGGCTTTCCGGACCACTCCTCCTCCTCCTCCTTCTGCCTCCTTCGCTTTTTGGGGCCAGTAACAAGAGGCGCAGCGCTGCAGGAAACTTGCGAATAGGAGAGGGGGAGGAAAAAATAGGTCTAGAGAGAGAGAGAGAGAGAGAGAGAGAGAGAGAGAGAGAGAGAGAGAGAGAGAGAGAGAGAGAGAGAGAGAGAGAGAGAGAGAGAGAGAGAGAGAGAGAGAGAGAATGTTGATACGTCTTTTTCTGTTTAGGAGTGATAACGAGGAAACAGGTGATGAAGGAAACTCTTAACTTCCACCCAAACGTTATTTATTTATTTATTTATTTAGGAAGAAACCATAACATCCAAAGGGTTAATCTCATATGAGGAAGGAGCGCTTTATGAGATGCTGAAATGCTACAGTTCACAACACTAGGAACAATGTACGAACTCTTTATAAGCATTCACAAGGAAGAAGGGCAATAAAGGGATAGATTTTGCAATACCTGGCCAATGAAATATTTAGCGATGGCTGCAGATGAAGAAGAAATATCTCCGAGTGTCAAATGATTAAGGAAGGATG